>NC_091979.1:192904456-193204456 GCF_044704955.1 Pristiophorus japonicus | reverse complement strand
TGGATGGTTTAGTATTATGGGATGTTTCTTTTAAAATATTCGTACAAAGCAGAATTGATGTGATCCATACTGAAGCACAAAAATTGGCAACAAGACGTAAAGCAACAGATTGCTGAGTTATACTGAAAAATCACTTTGAGACCATGGACCTGAAACTGTATCCCATTCAAAGGTGCATTCTTCACGTGTGAACCGAGACAGTGCATATTGGTACTGGGGGAGCATCACTGCTAATCTCGGTCCAGTCTTCACCTGGCACACACACCTGTTACCCAGTAACCAGCAGGTGCATGTTGGCTCTTTTGCCAGGCAATAAATTCAAGTGGTTTCAGTTTTGGTCATCGAGAAACAAGACAAAATAGGGGAACTAAAATGAAAACAGAGAATGCTGGAAATCTCAGCGGGTCAGGCAGCATCTGTGGAGAGAAAAACAGAGTTAACGTTTCAGGTCGACGACCCTTCGTCAGAACTGCCGAATGTTCGAAAAGAACAGATTCTTAAGCGCTGAAAAGGGAAGGGGAAGAAATAACAAAAGGGAAGGTCTGTGATAGGGTGCAAGGCAGGAGAGATTAAAGAGACAAAAGGAATGATGGGCCAAATCAAAATGGTAATGGCAGAAGTAAGAAAAAGATTAATCTGGATTGGGTGTGAATGGTGTAGTAATGACCGGCTGCCATTATAGACAAAGAGAAAAAAAAGAAGAAAAAAGAAAAAAAAATAAGATGGGCGGGGGGCAGGAGTGAGGGGGGAGGGAAAAGGAGCCAAATGGCCAGAGGTTATGCTCTGAAACTGTTGAACTCGATGTTGAGTCCAGAAGGCTGTAAAGTGCCTAAACGAAAGATGAGGTGCTATTCCTCGAGCTTGCATCGAGCTTCATTGGAACAAAGGAGGAGTCCGAAGATGGAGATATCAGACTGGGAGTGGAGTGGAGAATTAAAGTGACATGCGACCGGAAGCTCAGGGTCACTGAACGGAGGTGTTCAGCAAAGGGGTCACCCAATCCACACTTGGTCTCCCCAATGTAGAGGAAACCACATCATGAGCAGCAAATACAGTATAATAAATTGAAAGAAGTACAAGTAAATCGCTGTTTCACCTGGAAGGAATATTTGGGGCCCTGGATAGTGGGAAGGGACGAGGTAAAAGGACAGGTGTTGCATCTCCTGTGCTTGCATGGGAAGGTGCCGTGGGAAGGGGAGGGGTGCTGGAGGTGACTCCGGAATGGACCACGGTGTTGCGGAGGGAGTGGTCCTTTTGGAATGTTGAGAGGGGAGGGGAAGATGTGATTGGTGGTGGGATCACGCTGGAGGTGGCAGAAATGGCGGAGGATGATCCGTTGAACGTGGAGGCTGGTGGGGTGAAAGGTGAGGACAAAGGGAACCCTGTCGTGGTTCTGAGAGGGAGGGGAAGGGGTGAGAGTAGAGGTGTGGGAAATAGAACGGACACAGTCGAGGGCCATGTTAACCATGGCAGAGGGGAATCCTCTGTTGAGGAAAAAGGAAGACATGTCAGAGGCACTAGTGTGAAAGGTGGCATCGTCAGAGCAGATGCGACGGAGATGGAGAAAGTGGGAGAATGGAATGGAGTCCTTACAGGATGCAGGGCGGGAGGAAGTGTAGTCCAGGTAGCTGTGGGAGTCAGTGAGCTTATAGTGGATACTGGTCGAAAGTCTATCTCCAGAAATGGAGACAGAGAAGTTGAGGAAGGGAAGGGAAGAGTCGGAGATGGACCATGTGAAGGTGACAGAAGGGTGGAAATTGGATGCAGAATGAATTAAATTTTCAAGTTCAGGGCGAGAGCAGGAAACGGCACCGATACAGTCATCAATGTACCGGAAAAAGAGGTGAGGGAGGGGACCCGAATAGGACTGGAACAAAGAATTTTCCAAATATCCCACAAAAGGCAGGCATAGTGCGTTCCCATAGCAACACCTTTAATTTGGAGAAAGTGAATGGAGTTAAAGGAGAAGTCGCTCAATGTGAGAACAAGTTCAGCCAGGTGGAGGAGGGTGGTGGTGGATGGGGAATGGTTGGGCCACTGCTCGAGGAAGAAGCGGAGCACCCTCAGACCATCCTGATGGGGGATGGAAGTGTAGAGGGATTGGACGTCCATGGTGAAAAGGAGATGGTTGGGGCAAGGAAACTGGAAACTGTTAAAGTGATAGAGGGCGTCAGAGGACTCACAGATGTAGGTGGGAAGAGAGTGAACAAGGGGAGAAAAGATAGGGGAACACCTGGGCAATAGTGACCAAAATATAATACGCTTTAAGATAATAATTGAGAAAGACATGTATGACAGGATAACGCCACAGGTAGCAATAGGGAGATGGCAGAGATATTAAATAATTACTTTGCTTCAGTATTGGTGTTAGGAATAATAATGGAATCCCTACTAAAGGGAAAAAAAATAATATCTAGAAACCAAAAATATAATAAATCGTCAGCATGAATTTCAAAAGTAAAAGTCTTGCTTGACCAACCTAATTCGTTATAATCTACCAAAATTCTCTGGACTCTGGGGAGGTACCAGCAGATTGGAAAGCAGCTAATGTAACGCCTCTGTTTAAAAAAGGGGGCAGACAAAAGGCAGGTAACCATAGGCCGGTTAGTTTAACATCTGTAGTGGGGAAAATGCTTGAAACTATCATTAAGGAAGAAATAGCGGGACATCTGGATAGGAATAGTGCAATCAAGCAGACGCAACATGGATTCATGAAGGGGAAATCATGTTCAACTAATTTACTGGAATTCTTTGAGGATATAACGAGCATGGTGGATAGAGGTGTACCGATGGATGTGGTGTATTTAGATTTCCAAAAGGCATTCGATAAGGTGCCACACAAAAGGTTACTGCAGAAGATAAAGGTACGCGGAGTCAGAGGAAATATATTAGCATGGATAGAGACTTGGCTGGCTAACAGAAAGCAGAGAGTCGGGATAAATGGGTCCTTTTCGGGTTGGAAATCGGTGGTTAGTGGTCTGCCACAGGGATCGGTGCTGGGACCACAACTGTTTACAATATACATAGATGACCTGGAAGAGGGGACAGAGTGTAGTGTAACAAAATTTGCAGGTGACACAAAGATTAGTGGGAAAGCGGGTTGTGTAGAGGACACAGAGAGGTTGCAAAGAGATTTAGATAGGTTAAGCGAATGGGCTAAGGTTTGGCAGATGGAATACAATGTCGTAAAGTGTGAGGTCATCCACCTTGGGGAAAAAAAACAGTAAAAGGGAATATTATTTGAATGGGGAGAAATTACAACATGCTGCAGTGCAGAGGGACCTGGGGGTCCTTGTGCATGAATCCCAAAAAGTTAGTTTGCAGGTGCAGCAGGTAATCAGGAAGGCAAATGGACTGTTGGCCTTCATTGCGAGAGGGATGGAGCACAAAAGCAGGGAGGTCCTGCTGCAACTGTACAGGGTATTGGTGAGGCCGCATCTGGAGTACTGCGTGCAGTTTTGGTCACCTTACTTAAGGAAGGATATACTAGCCTTGGAGGGGGTACAGAGACGATTCACTAGGCTGATTCCGGAGATGAGGGGGTTACCTTATGATGATAGATTGAGTAGACTGGGTCTTTACTCGTTGGAGTTCAGAAGGATGAGGGGTGATCTTATAGAAACATTTAAAATAATGAAAGGGATAGAAAAGATAGAGGCAGAGAGGTTGTTTCCACTGGTCGGGAGACTAGAACTAGGGGGCACAGCCTCAAAATACGGGGGAGCCAATTTAAAACCGAGTTGAGAGGAATTTCTTCTCCCAGAGGGTTGTGAATCTGTGGAATTCTCTGCCCAGGGAAGCAGTTAAGGCTAGCTCATTGAATGTATTCAAATCACAGATAGATAGATTTTTAACCAATAAGGGAATTAAGGATTATGGGGAGCGGGCGGGTAAGTGGAGCTGAGTCCACGGCCAGATCAGCCATGATCTTGTTGAATGGCGGAGCAGACTCGAGGGGTTAGATGGCCTACTCCTGTTCCTAATTCTTATGTTCTTATGTTCTAATTACATCTTTTGAAGCGGTAACAGAGAGAGTAGACAAGGGTGCTTCGAATAGGTACCACAAACTAGACTAATGAACAAGGTCAGAGAATGCGGAGTCAGGGGACAAGTAGCAGAATGGATAGTGAGCTGGCTTCAAGACAGAAAGCAGAGAGTAGGGGTAAAGGGTAGCTATTCAAAATATATATTAACAATTTAGAGTTTGGAATCAGAAACACAATTTCTAAATTTTGCGGTTGACACCAAATTGGGCGGGGATTGTCAATACTGAGGAGGACTGCAACAAATTACAAGAAGACATTAATAAACTTGCAGATTAGCAAATAATTGGCAAATTAATTTCAACACAGATAAATGTGAGGTATTACATTTCGTTAAGAAAAATAGGGAGGTCACTTATTACTTGGAAATTACGAACCTAAATGTGGTAGAGGAGCAAAGGGATCTCGGAGCACAAATACATAAATCACCAAAAATCTCGACACAGGTTAGCAAGGCCATAAGAAAAGCAAACCAAGCACTAGGGTTTATTTTTAGAGGGATATAATTGAAAAGTAGAGAAGTTATTCTAATCTTGTATCGAACCTTGGTTAGACCGCACTTGGAGTACTGCGTACAATTCTGGTCACCATATTATACAAAGGATATAGAGGCACTGGAGAGGGGGCAGAGAAGATTTACAAGGATGATACCAGAAATGCGAGGGTATATATATCAGGAAGGAATGAACAGGCTGTGTCTCTTTTCTCTTGAAAAGAGAAAGCTGAGGGGTGACCTAATAGAGGTCTTTAAAATCATGAAAGGTTATGATAGAGGGGCCTGTTAGCATTACAAATTGGCCGCTACGTTGTGGAGTGGCCCATCTTTTCATGGAATGGCCGCTGATAGCCCAATTGCACTTCTGTGTTTTTCTGGCAGTGCCCCGATCCACCCCCTACCGCTCCACTGCTGCCGATCCGTGGTAAGAGCGTAATCACCGCGTGCACCGCCGATGTTCCCCCCTGACGGCAACATTCCCCTCGGAAAATCTTCGGCATACCTGGCGGTGCCAAAACCTGCTTTTTCCCGGTGGTCCAGTGAGGCTGTGGCCTTCTGCAATGACGGTGCAGCTTCCCTTAAAGGAGCGGGCGCATGTTTTTTTTGTCGGCTGACAATTATGCCCCCAGGTTCGGCCCGGGAAGATGCCAACAGGTAGCCTGGCACCCTCTCTTGGATGGCAGGCCGCTGGCCCGGCCAAAACCCTCCCTGGTGGCCCAGTGGGCTGAAGTTTTAAAATCGCAGAGGCTCTCCCCTTTAAATGAAGAGGAGAGCCATGGTGACGCGGTGCCATGATGACGTCATCGCGGCGGTGACTCCGCACTGCCCTCAACTTCCGCCCTCAAGTGTTGTCACCGCCCCCATTAAGAGTGACTTCCGGATACAAGGAAAAAAAAACAACAAAGAGCCGAATGTCGCTCAAGAGGCGACCTGAACCGTGGCTGCAGTGAAAACCATCGAAACGGGATGGTTTTGGGCAGAGGGCAATTTCTACCCCACAGTGTTTCCACCTGTGGGAAGAGCAAAACTAGAAGCCATCAATATAAGATAGTCACCAAGAAATCCAAAATAAAATTTCAGAAGAAACCTGAGGGTGGTGAGAATGTGGAACTTGCTGCCACAGGGCATGGTTGAAGTGAATAGTATAGATGCATTTAAGGCATGGTTAGATAAGCATATGAGGGAGAAGGGACTAGAGCATTTAGATGAGGAAAGATGGGAGGAGGCTCGAGTGAAGCATAAATACCAGCATAGACTGGATGGGCCAAATGGCCTATTTCTGTGCTGTATATCCTATGTAATCCGATGAAAACGACGAACAAACCGACAGAAAGGACCACGAGGGCGATCTGTGGTGTCCAGAGTTCGAGTCACAAGAAATTCTATAATGCCTTTCATGCCCTCAGGATGTCGAAATGCGCTTTTCATCCAATGAAATACTTTTGAAGTGCAGTTACTGTTGTAATGTAGGAAATGCGGCAGCCAACTCCCTCAGTACTGCACTGGATTGTCAGCCTAGATTTTTGGGACATGTACCCACAACGTTCTGTATCAGAGCTGAGAGTGCTACGACTGAGCCAAGGCCGACACAGAGAAAAGGTTAGAAAAATTTGATAGTCTTCAGCTTTAAAGAGGCAAATGAGATCGGACGTGATAGAGGAATGCGATACTAAATTGAGTAGACAAGGTTCATCTTCAGCACTATTGCAAATTATATCAGGATTATAAAATAAGGGAACACAGGCACAAACTGGTCAAAAGGCAAGTTCAGGACTGATGGCAGGGAGCACAAAAACATATTAATGTCTGAAATAGCCTCTGAATAGTACAGCACGTGATGGAACGTCTAGCTATACTTAGGGGAAACGGAAAGAATTACGGTCTGCAAAACGATGTCAATAGATTCATTCTCAATGAGGTGATAGACAGCAAGTGCTTTGCTTGCAAAGCAGCGAGTATTATTGAAGGCAATATAAGGAGGTTAACAGTTGATGATCCACTGGTAGGGTTGGAAATTGGCAGTTGAAGAGGACAATCAGAGGGCAGAGAGGAGGTTAGAGGTCAATCCCCGGAGATCGAGCTGCATGGGAAGGGTGCCAAAAGTAGGGGATGAGGCAGATGGCGTTACAGCACTGTGGGAAGACGGCAATATATATCATAGAAATCATAGAAGTTTACAGCACGGAAGGAGGCCATTTCAGCCCATTGTGTCCATGCCAGCCGACCAAGAGCTGTCCAGCCTAATCCCACCTTCCAGCTCTTGGTCCGTACCCCTGTAGGTTACGGCACTTCAAGTGCACATCCAAGTATTTTTAAAAGATGGTGAGGGTGTCTGCCTCTACCACCCTTTCAGGCAGTGAGTTCCAGACTCCCACTACCCTCTGGGTGAAGAAATCTCCTCTCAAACTCCCTGGAAACCTCCCCCAAACTACTTTAAATCTATGCCCCCTGGTTGTTGACCCATCTGCCAAGGGAAACAGGAAGTTGGGAGTGCACATAACTGAAAATATCAATGGTGGAGCAAAAGAGAGCTGAGGTGATAATGGAATGGATGGAAAAAGTAATGAGACATGTGTAATTGGTGTTATTTTTATTGGCTGTATTCATAGGGAGTGTTCTTATTGGAGCATTTAGGCTGCCTGACTGACATTTGTTGATTGGCAGTCTCATTGCTACCATGTCCCTTTAAGATTCCTGTAAATTTATTTTTTGGAAAACTACAAGTTGCTGAAGTCAGGGTGTCAATTGTGGCTCAATTATTAGCACTCTCACCTTATGAGTCAGAAGGTTGTGGGTTCAAGTCCCAGTCCAGAGACTTGAGCACAAAATCTAGGCTGATACTTCAGTACAGTACTGAGGGAATGCTGCACTGTTGAGAGGATTTTTTCAGATGAGACATTAAACCAATGTCCCATCTGCCCTCTAATAAATTCCATGGCAGTATTTTGAAGAACAGAGGAGGGTGAGGGTGCCATGGCCAATATTTATCCCTCAACCAACATCATTGAAACAGATTATCTGGTCATCGTCACATTGATGTTTGTGGGAGCTTGCTGTGCGTAATTTGGCTGCCATGTTTCCTACATTACGACAGTGACTACACTTCAAAAGTACTTTATTGCTGTAAAACGCTTTGGGACATCCTGAGGTAGTGAAAGGTGTTATATAAATGCAAGTCTCTTTTTGAGGAAACTGAGAGAGAGGGGATCTAGGGCAAGCATTGGGAAGAAGTAGTTTTATCTTTCTGCCATGAAGTACAAACTCACCAAGATATCCTAAAATGGTGCCAATGTCCAGGCAAACGGAAGCTCCAAAGACCTGTATTCTTCCAGTAACGTAGATGACGCTATTGCACAAAAAATGGTTTAAAAGTCACCCGGCTCCTGATTCGCCTTTTGACAATAACATTACTAAATGGCCCTAAATTACCATGGACCTTATGCTGCTGCTCCTCTGTAACTTCGCCGGAAGCAACAGGGTTTGTGGAAATCCAGACCAAAATATTTAAATGTCTTCCTGTGTATTAATTCACCTACCCTCTTCTCTTATTCTTTTCGACCTTGGTATTCTATTTTTTTTTATTCGTTCATGGGATGTGGGCGTCGCAAGTCGGCATTCATTGCCCATCCCTTACTGCCCTTGAGAAGGTGGTGGTGAGCCGTTTTCTTGAACCGCTGCAGTCCGTGTGGTGAAGGTACTCCCACAACGCTGTTAGAGAGGGAGGTCCAAGATTTTGACCCAGTGATATAAGAACATAAGAATTAGGAACAGGAGTAGGCCATCTAGCCCCTCGAGCCTGCTCCGCCATTCAACAAGATCATGGCTGATCTGGCCATGGACTCAGCTCCACTTACCCGCCCACTCCCCATAACCCTTAATTCCCTTATTGGTTAAAAATCTATCTATCTGTGATTTGAATACATTCAATGAGCTAGCCTCAACTGCTTGCTTGGGCAGAGAATTCCACAGATTCACAACCCTCTGGGAGAAGAAATTCCTTCTCAACTCGGTTTTAAATTGGCTCCCCTGAATTTTGAGGCTGTGCCCCCTAGTTCTAGTCTCCCCGACCAGTGGAAACAACCTCTCTGCCTCTATCTTGTCTAACCCTTTCATTATTTTAAATGTTTCGATAAGATCACCCCTCATCCTTCTGAACTCCAACGAGTAAAGACCCAGTCTACTCAATCTATCATCATAAGGTAACTCCCTCATCTCCGGAATCAGCCTAGTGAATCGTCTCTGTACTCCTTCCAAAGCTAGTATATCCTTCCTTAAGCAGTACTCCAGGTGCGGCCTCACCAATACCCTGTACATTTGCAGCAGGACCTCCCTGCTTTTGTACTCCATCCCTCTCGCAATGAAGGCCAACATTCCATTCGCCTTCCTGATTACCTGCTGCACCTGCAAACTAACTTTTTGGGATTCATGCACAAGGACCCCCAGTTCCCTCTGCACCGCAGCATGTTGTAATTTCTCCCCATTCAAATAATATTCCCTTTTACTGTTTTTTTTCCCAAGGTGGATGACCTACATTTTCCGACATTGTATTCCATCTGCCAAACCTTAGCCCAATCGCTTAACCTATCTAAATCGCTTTGCAGCCTCTGTGTCCTCTACACAACCCGCTGAAGGATGATGAAGGAACAGTGATATATGTCCAAGTCAGAATGGTGTGTGACTTGGAGGTCATGGTGTTCCCATGCACCTGCTGCCCTGTCCTTCTAGAGGTCATGGGTTTGGGAGGTGAAGTTGAAGAAGCCTTGGCGAGTTGATGCAGTGCATCTTGTAGATGGTGCACCTACAGCCACGGTGCACCGATAGGTGGTGGATGGGGTGCCAATCAAGCGGACTGCTTTGTTCTGTACGACATTGAGCTTCTTGAGTGTTGTTGGAGCTGCACTCATCCAGGCACGTGGAGAGCATTCTATTACACTCCTGACTTGTGCCTTACAGGGAGTGGAAAGGCTTTGGGGAGTTAGGAGGTGAGACACTCACCACAGATTACCCAGCCTCTGACATGCTCTTGTAGCCACAGTTTATGTGGCTGGTCCAGTTAAGTTTCTGGTTATTGGTGACCCACAGGACATTGATGGTGGGGATTTTGGCGATGGTAATCCTATTGAATGTCAACAGGTGGTGGTTAGACACTCTCTTATGTCAGCCAGTGGCTCAGTTGGCAGCACCCTCGCCTCTGAGTCGAAGGGGTGTGGGTTCAAGTGCCATTCCACAGACTTGAGCACAAAAATCTAGGCTGACACTCCTCGGGGCACAGTACTGCGGGAGCGCTGCACTGTGGAAAGTGCTGTCTTTTGGTGAGACGTGAAATCGAGGCCTTGTCTGCTCCCTCAGATAGATACAAAAAATCCCATGGCACTATTTCGAAGAAGAGCAGGCAAGTTAGCCCTGGTGTCCTGGCCAATATTTATCTATCAATCAACATCACAAAAAACCCCAGATTATCTGGTCATTATCACATTGCTTTTTGTGGGAGTTTGCTGTGTGCAAATTGGCTGCTGCGTTCCTACATCATTATCATCATCATAAGCAGTCCCTCGAACATGGATGACTTGCTTCCACATGGGTTCACAAATGTTTCAATGAACAGAAGAAGTAAGAGCAGGAGTAGGCCATGCGGCCCCTCGAGCCTGCTCCGCCATTTAATATGATTTTGGCTGATCCGATCATGGACTCAGTTCCACTTTCCTGCCTGCTCCCCATAACCCTTTATTCCCTTATCGGTTAAGAAATTGTCTATCTCTGTCTTAAATTTATTCAATGTCCCAGCTTCCACAGCTCTCTGAGACAGCGAATTCCACAGATATACAACCCTCTGAGAAAATAAATTTCTCCTCATCTCAGTTTTAAATGGGTGGCCCCTTATTTCTCAGATCATGCCCTCTAGTTCTAGTCTCCCCCATCAGTGGAAACATCCTCTCTGCATCCACCTTGTCAAGCCCCCTCATAATCTTATACGTTTCAATAAGATCACCTCTCATTCTTCTGAATTCCAATGAGTAGAGGCCCAACCTACTCAACCTTTCCTCATAAGTCAACCCCCTCATCTCTGGAATCAACCTAGTGAACCTTCTCTGAACTGCGTCCAAAGCAAGTATATCCTTTCGTAAATATGGAAACCAAAACTGTACACAGTATTCCAGGTGTGGCCTCACCAATACCCTGTATAGCTGTAGCAAGACTTCCCTGCTTTTATATTCCTTCCTCTTTGCAATAAAGGCCAAGATTCCATTGGCCTTCCTGATCACTTGCTGTACCTGCATACTAACCTTTTGTGTTTCATGCACAAGTACCCCCAGGTCCCGCTGTACTGCAGCACTTTGCAATCTTTCTCCATTTAAAAAATAACTTGTTCTTTGATTTATTATGCCAAAGTGCATGACTTCACACTTTCCAACATTATACTCCATCTTTCAAATTTTTGCCCACTCACTTAGCATGTCTATGCTCTGTTGCAGATTTTTTGTGTCCTCCTCACACATTGCTTTTCCTCTCATCTTTGTATCGTCAGCAAACTTGGCTACGTTATACTCAGTCCCTTCTTCCAAGTCGTTGGAAGGACCTGATATTCCAGTCCTGAACTCTAATTGAAGGGGTGGAAGATGCCTGTGTGTGAATTTTTTTAACGTGTGGTGACCGTTGCACATCAGCCACCACACGGACTTGACAGAGCTAGGCCTTTATCCAGTGGCAAGGGTTAACCAGGACGACTGGAGACCAGCTCTGCTGCACAGACCTAGTGCGCACACATATCGCAGTGTGGGCTGGCCCGTGCTGCCCCTGGGCCCTCGGCTCTTCTGGGCCCTGTACCTTCATTTGCCGCACCTCTGCTCCGATCTCTCAACATTCCTCCGCCACGATCTCTCGCTGCTCCTCTGCCACAAAAACATCAGCTGCACCTCCACCACGACCTTCCCGCTCCTCCGCTGTACCAGGGCCCCGCTGATGTCCCTGCTCACGCGCCAAACGGCGACCTGGGTTTTGATGACTTCACCCAGTCGCCCACTTTGAAGCCGTCGCACACTTGCAGCAGCCTGCGCGAGAAGCCGCAGGGGCATGCTCTTTTATCCTCCCGACCCGTGGTGGTGTCCCCTTGCTCCAGGACCCGGTTAGGAACAGACACTGAAGCCCCGCCCATTCATTGTTCCTCCATCAAAGTGACCGCACATGCACTTTGCTACTCACTGAATCAAGATGGTGGAGCACTGAACCTTGCACAAAGCTGGCAGCCATTAGCCTGGGCCTGTGACCGGGAGAAAGCCCCGAGCTGCAAACGTGAGAGCTTCTGGTAATTATTCCGGGTTTGCGGTGTGCACCAGTTGTTTATGAAGCCTTCCCGCCCACTCGCGGGTCCATTACTCCCCTCCGCCCCATTGAATTTTACCTCATGCCTGGAGTCGATCACATTACACTCAACTGCACCGTTCCGTCCTCCGCATCCTACATTCTTATATCCTGCGTTCCTACAATGCAACAGTGACTATACTTCAAAAAGTACTTTATTAGCTGTAAAGCGCTTTGAGATCCTGTGGTCATGAAAGATGCTATATAACTGCAAGTCTTCTTCTCTTGTTGGAGCTAGTCATTGCCTGGCACTTGTGTGGCGCGAATGTTACTTGCCACTTATCAGCCCAAGTCTGAATGTCGTCCAGGTCTTGCTGCATGCGAGCATGGACTGCTTCATTATCTGAGGAGTTACGAATGCAACTGAACACTGTGCAGTCATCAGCGAATATCCCCACTTCTGAGCCTATGATGGATGGAAGATCATTGATGAAGCAGCTGAAGATGGTTGAGCCTAGGACACTGCCCTGAGGGACTCCTGCAGCGATGTCCTGGGGCTGTGATGATTGACCTTCAACAACCACAACCATCTTCCTTTGTGCTAGGTATGACTCCAGCCAGTGGAGAGTTTACCCCTTGATTCCCCTTTATTCCAATTTTAATAGGGCTCCTTGCTGCCACACTCAGTCAAATGCTGCCTTGATGTCAAGGGCAGTCACTCTCACCTCACCTCTGCAATTCAGCTCTTTTGTCTATGTCCATGTCAGCCAATAGCTCAGTTGGTAGCACCCTTGCCTCTAAGTCAGAAAGTCATGCGTTCAAGTTCCACTCCAGAGACTTGAGAACAAAAATGTTGGCTGACACTCCAGTGCAGTACTGCGCTGTTGAAGATGCTGTCTTTTGGATGAGACATTTAACCGAGGCCCTATCTGCTCTCAGGTGGATGTAAAAGATCCCATGGTACAATTTTGAAAAAGATCAGGAGAGTTCTTCCCAGTTTCCTGGCCATGGAATCAATTATTAAGGATGTCATAGCAGTGCATCTGGAAAATGGTGACATGATAGGTCCAAGTCAGCATGGATTTGTGAAAGGGAAATCATGCTTGACAAATCTTCTGGAATTTTTTGAGGATGTTTCCAGTAAAGTGGACAAAGGAGAATCAGTTGATGTGGTATATTTGGACTTTCAGAAGGCTTTCGACAAGGTCCCACACAAGAGGTTAATGTGCAAAGTTAAAGCACATGGGATTGGGGGTAGTGTGCTGACGTGGATTGAGAACTGGTTGTCAGACAGGAAGCAAAGAGTAGGAGTAAACGGGTACTTTTCAGAATGGCAGGCAGTGACTAGTGGGGTGCCGCAAGGTTCTGTGCTGGGGCCCCAGCTGTTTACATTGTACATTAATGATTTAGATGAGGGGATTAAATGCAGTATCTCCAAATTTGCGGACACTAAGTTGGGTGGCAGTGTGAGCTGCGAGGAGGATGCTATTAGGCTGTCATGGTACATCAGTCATTGAAGGTTGGCATGCAGGTGCAGCAGGCGGTTAAGAAAGCAAATGGCATGTTGGCCTTCATAGCAAGGGGATTTGAGTACAGGGGCAGGGAGGTGTTGCTACAGTTGTACAGGGCATTGGTGAGGCCACGCCTGGAGTATTGTGTACAGTTTTGGTCTCCTAACCTGAGGAAGGACATTCTTGCTATTGAGGGAGTGCAGCGAAGGTTCACCAGACTGATTCCCGGGATGGCGGGACTGACCTATCAAGAAAGACTGGATCAACTGGGCTTGTATTCACTGGAGTTCAGAAGAATGAGAGGGGACCTCATAGAAACATATAAAATTCTGACGGGGTTAGACAGGTTAGATGCAGGAAGAATGTTCCCAATGTTGGGGAAGTCCAGAACCAGGGGTCACAGTCTAAGGATAAGGGGTAAGCCATTTAGGACCGAGATGCGGAGGAACTTCTTCACCCAGAGAGTGGTGAACCTGTGGAATTCTCTACTACAGAAAGTTGTTGAGGCCAATTCACTAAATATATTCAAAAAGGAGTTAGATGAGGTCCTTACTGCTAGGGGGATCAAGGGGTATGGCGAGAAAGCAGGAATGGGGTACTGAAGTTGAATGTTCAGCCATGAACTCATTGAATGGCGGTGCAGGCTAGAAGGGCCGAATGGCCTACTCCTGCACCTATTTTCTATGTTTCTAGAGTGACTTGGATAGGTTAGGTGAGTGGGCAAATGCATGGCAGATGAAGTATAATGTGGATAAATGTGAGGTTATCCACTTTGGTGGTAAAAACAGAGAGACAGACTATTATCTGAATGGTGACAGATTAGGAAAAGGGAAGGTGCAACGAGACCTGGGTGTCATGGTACATCAGTCATTGAAGATTAGCATGCAGGTACAGCAGGCGGTTAAGAAAGCAAATGGCATGTTGGCCTTCATAGCGAGGGGATTTGAATACAGGGGCAGGGAGGTGTTGCTACAGTTGTACAGGGCCTTGGTGAGGCCACACCTGGAGTATTGTGTACAGTTTTGCTCTCCTAACTTGAGGAAGGACATTCTTGCTATTGAGGGAGTGCAGCGAAGATTCACCAGACTGATTCCCGGGATGGCGGGACTGACCTATCAAGAAAGACTGGATCAACTGGGCTTGTATTCACGAGTTCAGAAGAATGAGAGGGGACCTCATAGAAACGTTTAAAATTCTGACGGGTTTAGACAGGTTAGATGCAGGAAGAATGTTCCCAATGTTGGGGAAGTCCAGAACCAGGGGTCACAGTCTGAGGATAAGGGGTAAGCCATTTAGGACCGAGATGAGGAGAAACTTCTTCACCCAGAGAGTGGTGAACCTGTGGAATTCTCTACCACAGAAAGTAGTTGAGGCCAATTCACTAAATATATTCAAAAGGGAGTTAGATGAAGTCCTTACTACTCGGGGGATCAAGGGTTATGGCGAGAAAGCAGGAAGTGGGTACTGAAGTTTCATGTTCAGCCATGAACTCATTGAATGGTGGTGCAGGCTAGAAGGGCTAAATGGCCTGCTCCTGCACCTATTTTTTATGTTTCTATGTTTCTAATATTTAGCCCTCAATTAATATAACAAAACAGATTATCTGGTCATTATCACATTGCTGTTTGTGGGAGCTTGCTGAGCGCAAATTGGCTGCCGTGTTTCCTACATTACAACAGTGAATACACTTCAAAAATGACTTCATTGGCTGTAAAGTGCTTTGGGACATCCGGTGGTCGTGAAAGGTACTATATAAATGCAAGTTTTTCTTTCTTTGGACCAAGGTTATAATGAGGTCTGAAGCCGAATAGTCATGGCGGAATCGAAACTGAACATCTGTGAGCAGGTTATTGGTGAGTAAGTGCAGCTTGATAACACTGTTGACAACACCTTCCATCACTTTACTAATGATTGCGATTAGACGGATAGGGCAGTAATTGGCCGGATTGGATTTGTCCTGCTTTTTGTGGACAACACATACCTGGGCAATTTTCCACATTGTCAGGTAGATGCCAGTGCTGTAACTGGAACAGTTTGGCTAGAGGTGCAGCTAGTTCTGGAGCACAAGTCTTCAGCACAACAGCTGGGATGTTGTCGGCCCATAGCCTTTGCTGCATCTAATTTCATGATGCTCAGCTGTTTCATGATATCATGTAGAGTGAATAAAATTGTCTGAAGACTGGCTTATGTAATGGTCGGGACCTCAGGAAAAGGCTGAGATGGATCATCCACTCTGCACTTCTAGTTGTGAATGCTTGTCTTATCTTTTGCACTCAGATGCTGGGCTTAGCCATGTTCATGGAGCTTCCTCCTCCGGTTAGTTGTTTAATTGTCCACCACCATTCACGACTGGATGTGGCAGAACTGCAGAGCTTTGATCTGATCCGTTGGTTGTGGGATCGCTTAGCTCAGTCTATACCATGCTGTTTTCACCACTTAGCATGCATGTACTCCTGTGTTGCAGCTTCACCGGGTTGGCAGCTCATTTTTAGGTCCTGCTCCTGGCATGCTCTTCTGCACTCATTAACCAGGGTTGGTCTCCTGGCTTGGTGGTAATGGTACAGTGAAGGATATGCCAGGCCATGAGGTTACAGTTTGTGGTGGAATACAATTCTGGTGCTGCTGATGGCCCACAGCGCCTCATGGATGCCCAGTTTTGAACTGCTAGATCAGTTCTGAATCTATCCCATTTAGCACAATGGAGTGTGCCTCAGTGTGAAGATGGGACTTCATCTCCACAAGGACTGTGCAGTGACCACTCCTACCAATAATGTCACGGACAGATGAATTTGCGACAGGTAGATTGGTGAGGAAGAGGTCAAATAGGTTTTTCCCTTGTGTTGGTTCTTTCACTACCTGCCGCAGGCTTAGTCTGGCAGCTATGTCCTTCAGGACTTGGCCAGCTCGGTCCATAGTGGTGCGACCGAACCTCTCGGTGGATGTTGAAGTCCCCCACTCAGAGTATGCTCTGTGCCCTTGCTACACAATGCAAGTGGTGTTCAACATGGAGGGATACTGATTCATTAGCTGAGTGAGTGTGGTAGGTGATAATCAGTTGGAGGTTTCCTTGTTCATATTTGACCTGATGCCTTGAGACTTCCGGAGACAATGTTGAGGACTCCCAGGACCACTCCCTTCCTCCCGTATACCATTGGGTCTGTCATGCTGGTGGGACAGGACATACCCAGTGATGGAGGAGTCTGGGATGTTGGCTGGAAGATATCATTCTGTGAGTATGTCAGGCCATCGCTTGACTAGTCTGTGGGACAGTTCTCCCAATTTTGGCACAAGTCCCCAGATGTTAGTAAGGAGGACTTTGTGGGGTCGACTGGGCTGGGTGTGTCTTTGTTTTGTCCGGTGCCTAGGTCAATGCTGGGTGGTCGGTCCGGTTTTCTTAGTATACTTCTTCGTAGTGGTTTGGCACAACTGAGTGGTTTGCTACGCCATTTCAGAGGGCAGTTAAGAGTCAACCACATTGCTATGGGTCTGGAGTCAGAGTCAGAGTCTGTGGAACCAGACCAGGTGAGCATGGCAGATTTCCTTCCCAAAAGGGCATTAGTTAACTAGATGGGTTTTTACAACAATCCAGTATTTTCATGGGCACTGGAACCTTTAATTCCAGATTTATTTAATTAACTGAATTTAGAGAGGCAGAGAGAGATAAGAGAGGAAAGGTGATAGCCATGGAGAGTGCACATGATGGGCTGAATAACCTACAAACTGCCTCAGTAGAAAACTATTACATGATGTAAAGGTTCAGTGAGGCAATGAAGAGGCGTTAAACGAACTGGAAAATATTTGAGAGGGCGAAAGACCTGGTGAGAGCATGGGTAAAATTGAAGAAGGAAAAGCTGCAAATCCAGATCTGAAATGAAAACAGAAAATGAGAACAGAACAGTGGGCCTGGCCGAGTCGAGGAGAGAATAAAATGAGCCAATACTGTGGGGCGAAACGCCCCCTCTTCTCCTTCATCACCAGCTGGAGAATAGGGCAGGCCCACACCATCTTGACATTGCAGAATTGAGCAATAGAAGTGGTGATTGCTTTAAGAAACGGAGATTTGAAGGCCAATTCTGTGGTCAGGCACTTGGAACGCTGCCCCTTCTTCGGGAGCACGTGTGGCCCACAGAATTGGGCAGGTAGCCCTTGGTGCTGACCTCCCAATTTCCCATTCTTCTCCAACAGTCCACGGTGCCACAACTTTTTGAAGCAAGAAGGATAGTCGAATTGCTGCTGGAGGAATAGGGATACCATTTGCTGTGTTGGCTATTGCCACCAGTCCAAAACACCAACACTGACAGTGACTGTGTCATGTATATATGATTGGGTTTACTAGCCACCAGGTGGCGCCACTGTTGGAGGTCATTGGGCTGTGCGCACGTTTGTGCGGCCCAGGTATAAAAGGTCATCCATCTTGTAATGTAATCTCTTTGGGCCCTAATAAAGTAGAGCCAGGTTTGTACGTGTTCGGAGTTTACAGTACTCAGTCTATTGAGTTATTGCATACACAACATTTGGCGACGAGGTAACAAGAACCTTTGCATGCAAAAATGAGCACAATTGGAATTCTGGAGTGATTCGTGGAGGGAGAAGATTGGGCAGACTTTGTAGCCCGCTTGAACCAGTACTTCGTGGCCAACAAAATGGAGAAAGAGGCAGACGCAGTTCGGCGTCGGGCGGTTCTCCTCACGGTTTCCGGTCCGCAAACCTATAGACTCAAAGAATCTCCTCTCGCCCTTAAGTCCAACGGACAGGGACTATGAAACATTGTGTGCTCTGGTACGTGACCATCTCAAACCAGATGAAGGCATCATCATCTCAAGATATCGATTCTATACGCACATTCGTTCTGAGGGCCAGGATGTTTCGGAGTTCGTTGCCGACCTATGATGTCTACTGGACCGTGTAAGTTCAAAACTGCGTTGGCAGACATGCTGCGGGACTTCTTTGTAATCGGCATCAACCACGAGGTGATCCTGCGTAAGCTACTGGCGGCAGAGACGCTGGATTTGAGCAAGGCCATCACGATTGCCCAATCATGTAAGACGACGGACAAAAGCTTAAAGCAGATATCACTGAAAAATTGGAACTCGGCAAGTACTGTAAACAAGATAGTATCGTCTTTTGGCAGAGCTGCATATGGCAGGGCCTACCTGACTGCTTACGCGAAACCTGTGGCTGCTCAAAGTCCGTCAACGGGAATGAATCCAATATCACCGTGTTGACGTTGTAGGGGAAATCATCGGCATTATCAGTGTCAGTTTAAACAGTATATTTGTAAAGGCTGTTCGAGAGTGGGGCATCTCCAGTGCATGTGTCCGCAACTGAGCAAGCATGCTGCGACACACCACATGGAGGATGATGACCAGTCTAGCACGGACCCGGATATGCAATCCGAGATACCAGAGGAAGAAGTGTATGGACTGTATTCGTTCCTAACAAAGAGCCAACCGATAATGATTCATGTAAAACTTAATGGTGTGCCGGTATCAATGGAATTGGACACGGGTGCGAATCAATCAATAATGAGCCAGAGGACATTCGACAGGCTGTGGGATACTAAGGCTGTGAGGCCTAAGCTGAATCCAGTCAATGCCAAGTTGCCTACGTACACTAAAGAACTCATAACGGTGATTGGCAGTGCAGTAATCAAGGTGTCGTATGATGGTGCGGTTCACGATTTACCGTTGTGGATTGTTCCAGGCAATGGTCCAATGCTGTCCGGCAGGAACTGGTTAGAAAAAATCAAACGAAACTGGAACGAGATCAAAGCATTGTTGTCGGAGGATACTCCATGTGCTCAAGTGCTGAGCAAGTTCCCCTCGCTGTTTGAACCAGGCATCGGCAATTTCACGGGAGCCAAGGTGCAGATCCACGTGGACTCAGATGCAAGACCCGTCCATCATAAAGCTCGAGCGGTTCTGTACATGATGAAGGAGAAGGTCGAAATCAAACTGGGCAGACTTCAGTGTGAAGGGGTCATATCACTGGTCGAATTTAACGAATGAGTCAGCCCCATTGTTTCAGTGTTGAAAAGTGATGGCACTGTCAGGATTTGTGGAGACTACAAGGTTATGATCAACCGAGTTTCAAAACAGGATCAATACCTATTACCGAAGGCTGATGACCGGTTTGCAACGCTAGCCTGGAGGGGGTGGGGGGGAAGTCGTTCACAAAACTGGATCTGACATCACTCTATATGACACAGGAGCTGGTCGACTCGTCAAAGAAACTTACGTGCATCAACACTCATAAAGGACTGTTTATCTACAACAGGTGCTCTTTTGGAATTCGCTCGGCTGCAGCCATATTTCAGAGGAACACGGAGAGTCTACTGAAGTCCGTTCCCAGAACCGTTAAGTTCTAAAATGATATACTGGTCACAGGTCGTGGCTCCGCCGAATATCTGAACAACCTGGAAGAGGTTCTACATCGTCTGGACAAAGTGAGACTCGGACTGAAACGCTCGAAGTGCGTCTTCATGGCACCAGAAGTTGAATTTCTGGGGGGGAAATTGCTGCTGAAGGTATCAGGCTGATGGACTCGAAAACCAAGGCCATCAAAAATGCACCCAAGCCTCAGAATGTGATGGAGCTGCATTCGTTCCTGGGACTACTCAACTACTTTGGTAATTTCTCACCTAGATTGAGCACCTTATTAGAGCCACTGCACATGCTGCTAAGTAAAGGTGACAACTGGGTTTGGGATGCATCTCAAGATAGCGCTTTCGAGAAAGCTTCTAATCTGCTTTGCTCTAACAAGCTGCTCGTACATTATGATCCATGTAAGCATCTAGTATTGGCCTGTGCTGCTTCATCATATGGAGTTGGTTGCATGCTTCAAAAAATTTGTCAAAGGCGGAATGAGCCTACAGCATGGTAGAGAAAGAAGCACTAGCCTGTGTGTATGGGGTTAAAAAGATGCATCAGTAGCTGTTTGGTCTTTGGTTTGAACTGGAAACAGATCACAAGCCACTCATTTCATTGTTTTCGGAAAACAAAGGTGTCAATACCAATGCATCATCCCACATCCAGAGGTGGGCGCTGAGATTATCTGCCTACGATTATGTAATTCACCATCGAACTGGCACTGAGAATTGTGCCGATGCATTGAGCCGTCTGCCGTTGCCCACTGGAGGTGGAAATGCCACAACCAGCAGACCTACTGTTAGACTTGGATGTTTTTGAGAGTGAAGGAACCCCCGTCACGGCCCAACAAGACCTGATCAGCCAGGACCCGATATTATCGGTGTGAAAAGTTGTATCCTTAGTGGTGATTGGTCTGCCATACCCAAGCAAATGAGAGACCACCAAACCTTACATCCGTCGCAAAGACAAACTATCCATTCAATCAGATTGTATACTGTGAGATAATCGTGTTGTTATGCCCAAGGCAGGCAGAGAGAAATTTGTGCATGATCTACATAGCACGCATCCTGGTATTGTCATGTTGAAAGCCATTGCCAGGTCTCATGTATGCTGGCCTGAAATTGACTCTGATCTGGAATCATGTGTGCATCAATGTAACACTTACATGCAGTTTAGTAAAGCACCAGCGGAATCACCAGAGTCGGTGGTCATGGCCATCTAAACCACGGTCCAGGATCCACATCATCTTTGCAGATCCCTTCCTGGGAAAGATGCTCTTAACTGTGGTGGATGCTTATTCCAAGTGGATAGAGTGTACACTCATGTCATCCAGCACATCCACAACTACCATTGAGAGCCTTCGGGCCATGTTTGCTACGCATGGTCTGCCCGACATCGTTGTAAGTGACAACAGATCTTGCTTCACCAGTATGGAGTTTCAAGAGTTCATGAAACTCAATGGTATCAAACATGTGAGGTCAGCACTATTCAAACCTGCATCCAATGGACAAGCAGAGCGTGGTCCAAACTATCAAGTAGAGTATGAAACGCGTAACTCAAGGTTCACTGCAAGCTCGCTTGTCACGCATATTGCTTAGTTACAGGACAAGACCATATACGGTTAGCGGGGTCTCCGCTGCTGAACTATTGATGAAAAGAGGTCTCAAGACCAGATTCTCTCTTGTCCACCCGGACTTGAATAATCATGTCGAATAAAAGACATTAAAGTCAGCAAGGGTATCATGATTGCGCTAATGTGTCACGCGACATTTCTATCAATGATCCTGTGTATGTGCTGAATTATGGTCAAGGTCCCAAATGGATAGCCGGTACTGTTAAGGCCGAGGGTAACAGAGTGTTTATCGTTAAGCTCAAGAATGGGCAGACATGCAGGAAACATGTCGATCAGATAAAGCTGCGGCACATGGATGAACCGGAACAGTCTGAGGAAGACACAATCAGTGACCAACCAACCTACCCTCAGTCATCAGAGGACTCCGGTGTCATCAATGAATCCGGACTTTCAATCCCTGACATGGTCATTGCCACTCCCAGATCGGCTACCCAGCTCCCAGTCACAACAGACTCAGAACGCTCGGCCAAGGCTGGAGTTGAACTGAGATTATCAACTCGGGAGCGGAAAGCCCAGGACTGTCTCAATTTGTAAAAGGACTGTTACTAATATCTTAAAGGGGGATATTGTTATGCTTGGGTTTTATTAGCCACCAGGTGGTGCCACTGTTGGAGGTCATTGGGCTGTGCGCACGGGTGTGCGGCCCAGCTATAAAAGGCCAGCCATCTTGTAATGTAATCATTTTGAGCCCTAATAAAGTAGAGCCAGGTTTGTACCCGATTGGAGTTTACAGTATTCAGTCTATTGAGTTATTGCATACACAACAGAGAATGGCTCTTGCCTACACCGGATTCTAATTGAACATGGCAAGATAGGAACAGGAGTATGCCATTCCGCCCCTCAAGAAAACTTGCATTTATGTAGCACCTTTCATGACTTTAGGATGCCCCAAAGCACTTTACAGCCAATGAAGTACTTTTGAAGTAGTCACTGATGTAATGTGGGAAATGTGGCAGCCAATTTGTACACATCAAGCTCCCAGAAACAGCTATGTGATATTGACCAGATAATCTATTTTTTTTTTTAAGGGATGGTGATTCCATTACCTCAAGCTTGTTCCAGCAATCAATTAGATCATGATCTGCTTTTGCTCCATATCCTTCAATACTCTTACCTAACAAAAATCTAGCCATCTCGAGTTTTAAAAATTTCAATTGATTCAGTCTTTTGGGCGAGAATTCCAGATTTCCAATACCCTTATGTGAAAACGTGCTTCTTGACTTTACTCCTAAATGGCCAAGCTCCTATCCAGCCACATCTTCTTTTCCAGCATCAGGCCTGCCTTGAGCCTTCGCTCTATTCAACATCTTTTCTCCCACCACTGTCCCAGAATCGAGTCCCTCTTGAATAAGCCCATGAACCCCCTCAGTACCTCCACTGGTATCCTTCATCATGCCAGCTTGTCAACCATCACTAGCTCTCCCTAGGCAGCTATCTCAACTATCTTACATCACTCCCAGCACACATCTCACTCCTTGGGATTAACCTCTTTAAATTGCACTCCATCCTTCTTACCTCTTACCTCTTCCACACACCCCTGATCCAGTCCATTGATCATTAATCATCATGCCCTCTAGATTATTCACTTACTCAAGAACAAGGTCTTTGCAATTCAAACACATCATGGATGATATGTACCTTTTCATGCCAGCTGATAGAGGAGACGGGCATTACGTGTTTAGTGATAGATTGCATTTCAGCACATATCCAGTCATGTACCTTCCTTTATTATAACCAAACAGAACTACAAATAATTGGATTACATCAAGGTTTATTATTTTTTATAAAAAGAATTTGCAATCATGTTACCAGTAATTACTGAACTAAAAAGTACAGAGGAAATAGTCTGCAAATGCATTTTTTTTTGCAAGCAATAGTTAATTTAAGTAAATATAGAACCAAAAACCTACATTAAAGCATGAAGCAATGGGGAAAGGAGGGTCTAGTCAGAAAGGATTGTAATTGGAAAAGAATTTCAGAATAATTCCTTAAAATGTAACATTTTAAGTGTTGTCTATGAGCCAGGACTGTAATATACAAATTTTACAAACAGGGTGTGATAGCAGGTTGCTTGTGGTTTACGTAGGTGGGTAACATGACACGGATAGCAGAGGGAGATGGGGAAACAATTAAAGTGTGCCCATTCCAGAGACTTCAGATGTTAGCCTAGAAAAGAGAAAAAAAAACAATTTGCTCAGTCACAGTTCTAAATGAGCTTCAATTGCACAGAATTTTACATCACAGAAACAGCCCATTCAGCCCAACAGGTCAATGCTGGTGTTTATGCTCCACACAAGTCTCCTCCCACCTTATTTCATCTCAGCCTATCAGCATATCCTTCTATTTCTTTCTCCCACATGTGTTTATTTAACTTTCCCTTGAGTGCATCTATGCTATTCCTTGTGGTAAATTCTAAATGAAACAGGCTCGAGAATACTGTGGGGAAAGCCACAACATCCATTTACTGACGTTCAGCAGACAATCTAAAGCTACAATGACCCTACAGACTGATTTACTGTAAATCTGACAGATTTTGGAATGGTAATAGATCCTGTGGACGAGAGTTTCCATTGCTTCGCCGCCTGGTTTCTCGGTGGTATTGGTCGTTTTGGGCAAGAACCAGGTCAGCAAAATTTTCCACAGTTGAGTTCCGCCGGCGGTTTTGAAGTACCGCTGGGGAGCGGACTGCCGGCATGCACCGCCCATAGACTGCCATCACCCAATTTTTAGCTTAGCAGTGACCCGTAGGTAAGTTGAAAAAAACGCCCACGAGAATCAGCGGAGCTGGGCGGTAGCTATGTAGTCCTGCAAAAAAAGGTAAGTAAATGAGTTTTTACTCATTATTTTAAAATTCTCTTGCAGTGATTTAGGTGAAGAGAGTCCTGAGAATGTTTTCCTGATTTTTTTATTTTATGGTTTTTGAAAAAATGTGTTTTTCTCCTCCTAGGCCCAACCCGCAGCCTCCGTGTAAATTATTTAGTAATTATCGCCCATTAAAAAAAAAGAACGGACCAATCGGTCCAAGATTCCATTTTTTTGCCGATAATCGGGGTGCAACGCCCATTTTTTTTTGCTGGAGGGAATTTTTTGCTGGCGATAATTTTGGGAATCTCAGTGGTATTTTGGGCGGCAATCAGACGCTGGCGGATTGTTTGGAAATTCTTTCAGCAAACTCCTCTTGGAGTAAAATCTTTTGTTTAGTGAATATCCACCCATGTAGTTCAGAATACGTTACTTTCGTATACTGGTGTAAATGAACTCAGGATTACAATTGGCTAATTGCTCGTTGAATACCTGCTCTACATTTATTTTTGTTCTCATCAAGTCGTTAGAAGACTATGCTTGCGGAGTAAACTTCTTTAGATTTAACAAGTATGGGGAATATGGTTTTCTGGTTCCCCAATTCAGGGATATTGGGAAGTGTGTAGCTTATCCAAGTTCGAATTACTTCAAATACTTCATATTAGACAACTGTCCAGCCTTTGACCCTCCATTCACCATGACATTTCTGCAGCTACTGATCTGCTCAATCACACCCTCACCACCACCTTTGATGCCCTAATCCCTGTTAAAACAATTACTCTCTCTCACCCTGGCCGTTCCCCCGGTGCAGCCCTGATCTTCACTCCCTTAAGTCCAAGGGATGAAGACTTGAACGGATATGGCGGACAACTGGTTTAGCCATTCACCGTCAGATCTGGCTGACCACATAAAGCACTATCAGGTCCTGCTCTCCTCTGCCAAAATCGCTCACTATTCCACAATCATTCTGGAATGTAAAGATAAACTGCGGCTTCCATTCTTCACTGCTAACCATCTTTTTAAACCTTTCTCCCCAGTTTCCATCCTCACTTCCGACAAGAAGTGTGAGGAGCTCATGGACTTCTTTGTCTCCAGGATTGAAAGCCACCACTGCCTTTTCAAGATAAAGGTTCACGGGGTTGGGGATAATATATTAGCATGGATAGAGGATTGGCTAACTAACAGAGAACAGAAAGTTGGGATAAATGGTTCATGCTCTGGTTGGCAACCAGTAACTAATGGGGTGCCGCAGGGATCAGTGCTGGGACCCCAATTACTTACAATCTATATTAACGACTTGGAAGAAGGGACCGAGTGTAATGTAGCCAAGTTTGCTGATGATACAAAGATGGGAGGAAAAGCAATGTGTGAGGAGGACACAAAAAATTTGCAAAAAGGACATAGACTGGCTAAGTGAGTGGGCAAAAATTTGAAAGATGGAGTATAATGTTGGAAAGTGTGAGGTCATGCACTTTGGCAGAAAAAATCAAAGAGCAAGTTATTATTTAAATGTAGAAAGATTGCAAAGTGCTGCAGTACAGCGGGACCTGGGGGTACTTGCGCATGAAACACAAAAGGATAGTATGCAGGTACAGCAAGTGATCAGGAAGGCCAATGGTACCTTGGCCTTTATTGCAAGGGGGATGGAGTATAAAAGCAGGGACTACAGCTATACAAGGTATTGGCGAGGTATTGGAATACTGCGTGCAGTTTTGGTTTCCACATTTACGAAAGGATATATATGCTTCAGAGAAGGTTCACTAGGTTGATTCTGGGGATGAGGGGGTTGACTTATGAGGAAAGGTTGAGTAGGTTGGGCCTCTACTCATTGGAATTCAGAAGAATGAGAGGTGATCTTATCGAAACGTATAAGACTATGAGGGTGCTTGACAAGGGGGATGCAGAGAGGATGTTTCCACTGATTGGGGAGACTAGAACTAGAGGGCATGATTTTAGAATAAGGGGCCGCCCATTTAAAACAGAGATGAGGAGAAATTTTTTCTCTCAGAAGGTTGTAAATCTGGGAATTCGCTGCCTCAGAACTGTGGAAGCTGGGACATTGAATAAATTTAAGACAGAAATAGACTGTTTCTTAAACGATATGGAGATAAGGGGTTATGGGGAGCGGGCGGGGAAGTGGAGCTGAGTCCATGATCAGATCAGCCATGATCTTATTGAATGGCGGAGCAGGCTCGAGGGTCCATATGGCCTACTCCTGTTCCTATTTCTTATGTTCCCTTCCCCTAGCTCACACTTCCTCTAAGGAAGCCACCTGCCCTAGCCTCACATCTTTCTCCAGTTTCTCTCCGATCTCCCCTCATGGCCTTTCCAAGCTCAACATGAGACCCACTTCCTGCTCCCTTGACCCTATTCCCACCAAATTTCCGGCCACCCAACTTCCTTTTCTGGATCCCATGTTAGCCGACATTGTTAACGGTTCACTCTCCTCAGGTACTGTCCTCCTCTCCCTCAAATCTGCCGTCATCACCCCCTCCTCAAAAAAACAACTCTCGACCCCTCCGATCTTACAAACTACCACTCCATCTCCAACCTCCTTTTCCTCTCCAAAGTCCTTGAACGTGTTATCATCTCCCAAATTCGTGCCCATCTCTCCTGCAATTCCATGTTTGAATCCCTCCAATCCAGTTTCCGCCCCTGCCACTGAAATGGCTCTCATCAAAGTCACAAATGATATCCTTTGAGACTGTGACAAAGGCAAACTATCCCTTCTCATCCTTCTTGACTTGCCTGCAGCCTTTGACACGGTTGACCACTCCATTCTTCTCCAACGCCTCTCTACCGTCATCCAGCATCCAGCTGGGCGGGACTGCACTCGCCTGGTTCTATTCTTATCTATCTAATCGTAGCCAGAGAATCACCTGCAAGGCTTCTCTTCCCGCCCCGCATTGTTACCTCTGATGTCCCCCAAGGATCTATACTTGGCCCCCTACTATTTCCCATCTACATATTAAACCTTGGCGATATCATCCGAAAACACAGCGGCAGTTTGCACATGTACGCTGATGACACTCAGCTCTCTCTCACTACCACTTCTCTCGAACCCGTCACGGTCTCTAAATTGTCAGACTGCTTGTCCGAAATCTAGTTTTGGATGAGCAGAAATTTTCTCCAATTGAATATTAGGAAGACCGAAGCCATTGGCCCTGAAATTCCAGCCTCCCCGGGTCCGTACGGAGTTTCTACGGACCCGGGAAGGCATCGGAAAAGCCGGTTTTCAGTGCACAATGCGCATGCGCTGAAAACCGTTTTTTCCGATCTGTCAAGACAGATCCTCCGCACCTCGGGAGTGAGGATATTTGCAAGGGCAAGTTTGTGGGATTTACCCATATCTCACTCAGCAAATGTCCTCAAACTCTTGCGCCTAATAAAAGAAGGCGCATAGCCTACTTTTACAGGCATAAGTTTTAAAACACACAAACATTGTAAAAATTTTTTTAAAAACACATTGTGGTTAAAAACCCTCCCCAATACGGTAAGTTTACTTTAAATCATAATTTTAAAAACTTTTTTAAAAATTGGAAAAATACATATTTTTTAAAAAACAAAATTAAAATTAATAAAAATATGTTGTGCATTTTTTCTAGCTTTTATTATTGGTTGTGTGTGTTTTGGAGGCTGTTTCTCATTCATAATAATGGGAACTCCAACTTACGGAGTTCTCATTATGATGAATGAGAATATACTATACTGGATTGGCTGCGCAGAGCCATGTGACTCCAGCTCCAGGCCTAAGCACGTCCCGATGTGCACGCACAGTGATGGTATCAGGACCGGGATCACGTGTGGGCATAGCAGATTCAGGTAGGTGAGCTTCTTTTTTCTAGAATCCAATTGAACACCCGCGGGAAGGAGAAACCGGGATTTCTGGGCCATTGTTTTCAGTCCCCACCACAAACTCCGTTCCCTAACCACTGACTCCATTCCCCTCCCAACCTGTGTTTGAGGCTGAACCAGACTGTTCGCAACCTTGGCATCATATCGACCACATATCCGCAGCGTAACTAAGAACGCTTATTTCCACCTCCGTAACATCACCCGTCTCCGCCCTTGCCTCAGTTCATCCGTTGCTGAAGCCCTCATCCATGCCTTTGTTACCTCTAGACTTGACTATTCCAATGCACTCCTGGCTGGCCTCCCACATTCTACCCAATGTAAACTAGAGGTGATCCAAAATTCGGCTGCCAATGCGCTAACGCGCACCAAGTCCCGCTCAAGCATCAACCCTGTACTTGCTGACCGACATTGGCTTCCGATTAAGCAATATCTCAATTTCAAAATTCTCATCTTTATTTTCAAATCCCTCCATGGCCTTGCCCCACCCTGTGTAATCTCCTCCAGCCCCACAAGCCCCCCACCCGAGATGTCTGAGCTCCTCTATTTCTGCCCTCTTGAGCATTCCTGATTATAATCGCTCAACCATTGGTGGCTGTGCCTGCTATTGACTAGGCTCCAAGCTCTGGAACTCCCTGCCTAAACCTCTATTTCCTCCTTCAAGATACTCCTTAAAACATACCTCTTTGACCAAGGTTTTGATCACCTGCGCTGGTTTCTACTTATGTGGCTCAGTATCAGTTTTTAAAAATCTCATTAATACTCCTGTGAAGCACCTTGGGATATTTCATTACATTAAAGGAACTATATAAATACAAGTTGTTGTTGTTGTAAATATCAATCTGCATTGGTCAGTTGCACAGTGGAATGTTTTTGACAGCACATTAAGTCCGTGTGTGTTGGGATAGCTGTATGGAATCAGTGAAGCTTGTACTCAAGGACACCCGTAAAATTTATCGTTGTTCCTTAAATCAGTGTAAAACATTAAGATTCATGGGGTGCTCCAACTTCAGACACATGTAAAGCATACAGCCAGTGACAGGTTTGGAAGCCAGTTTTGACATCAGCATCATGTGGTCACAGGGTGAAAGGTCATTCTGCAGCAGCAGTTTTGCTATGGGATTTTTAACTTGATAATAGTTTTTAAGATGTAGTGCACAAAATTAGTAATATTAGGATGTCACACTTATCTTCAGCTTGATAACTATCCTACAAGGAACAACCAAATAATGCCATTTAAGTTTTTCAACCCAATTTTAAACGGTGCTGATTTACACTGGGGTACTATTCCACTGGGGAGCAGCAGCCCCACTATTAGCTTGGCTGAGTCACCTTTGGTCATGTGCAATCCTATAGATATGTGAAGAGAAAAAGATTAGTGAAGACAAATGTAGGTCCCTTGCAATCAGAATCAGGTGAATTTATAATGTGAAACAAAGAAATAGCAGACCAATTGAACAAATACTTTGGTTCTGTCTTCACTAAGGAAGACACAAATAACCTTATGGAAATACTCGGGGACCGAGGGTCTAATGAAGGAGGAACTGAAGGAAATCCTTATTAGAAATGGTGTTAGGGAAATTGATGGGATTGAAGGCCAATAAATCCCCAGGGCCTGATAGTCTGCATCCCAGAGTACTTAAGGAAGTAGCCCTAGAAATAATGGATGCATTGGTAGTCATTTTCCAACATTCTATAGACTGTGGATCAGTTCCTATGGATTGAAGGGTAGCTAATGTAATCCCACTTTTTAAAAAAGGGAGAGAGAAAACAGGGAATTATAGACCGGTTAGCCTGACATTGGTAGTGGAGAAAATGTTGGAATCAATTATTAAAGATGTAATAACAGCGCATTTGGAAAGCAGTGACAGGATCGGTCCAAGTCAGCATGGATTTATGAAAGAGAAATCATGCTTGACAAATCTTCTGGAGTATTTTTGAGGATGTAACTAGTAGAGTGGAGAACCAGTGGATCTGGTGTATTTGGACTTTGACAAGGTCCCACACAAGAGATTAGTGTGCAAAATTAAAGCATATGGTATTGGGGGCAATGTATTGATGTGGATAGAGAACTAGTTGGCAGACAAGAAGCAAAGAGTAGGAATAAACGGGTCCTTTTCAGAATGGCAGGCAGTGACTAGTGGGGTACTGCAAGATTCAGTGCTGGGACCCCAGCTATTTACAATATACATTAATGATTTAGACAAAGGAATTGAATTTTAAATCTCCAAGTTTGCAGATGACACTAAGCTAGGTGGCAGTGTGATCTGTGAGGAGGATGCTAAGAGGCTGCAGGGTGACTTGGACAGGTTAGGTGAGTGGGCAAATGCATGGAAGATGCAGTATAATGTAGATAAATGTGAGATTATTCACTTTGGTGGCAAAAACAGGAAGGAAGATTATTTGAATGGTGACAGATTAGGAAAAGGGGAGGTGTAACGAGACCCTGGTGTCATGGTTCATCAGTCATTGAAAGTTGACATGCAGGTACAGCAGGCGGTGAAGGCGAGAAATGACATGTTGGCCTTCATAGCGAGAGGATTAGAGTATAGGAGCAAGAAGGTCTTACTGCAGTTGTACAGGGCCTTGGTGAGGCCACACCTTGAATATTGTGTACAGTTTTGGTCTAATCTGAGGAAGGACGTTCTTGTTATTGAGGGAGTGCAGCGAAGGTTCACCAGACTGATTCCCGGGATGGCAGGACTGACAAATGAAGAAAGACTGGATCGACTAGGCTTATATTCACTGGAATTTAGAAGAATGAGAAGGGATCTCATAGAAACATATAAAATTCTGACGGGACTGGACAGATGTTGGGGAAGTCCAGAACCAGTGGTCACAGTCTAACGATAAGGGGTAAACCATTTAGGACCAAGATGAGGAGAAACTTCTTCACTCAGAATTGTCAACCTGTGGAATTCTCTACCACAGAAAGTTGTTGAGGCCAGTTCGTTAGATATATTCAAAAGGGAATTAGATGTGGCCCTTACGGCTAAAGGGATCAAGAGTTATGGAGAGAAAGCAGGAATGGAGTACTGAAATTGCATGATCAGCCATGATCATATTGAATGGTGATGCAGGCTCGAAGGGCCTACTCCTGCACCTATTTTCTATGTTTCGATGTTTAATCCTAGACAGCGAGTCGCTGGCTATTCAACAATGCAGAGCATTACAGTTTAACCAATGTGGTTTTCAGCCTACATCCACATGCGCAGTTTCCAGCAGGGATCACTGGATGGATCTGGACTGTGAATAGCATGCAAATTGTATAATGAACTCAGATTTATCACTATTCTTTCTTTGGAGAGAAAGCCGTTATTCCCATCTATTTTTAAGGAACAACAAACTAACAGATTATGTCATGGTTTCAGGAGAGCGACATGCAGCAATTCCATATAATGTCTCAAAGCACTTAACTCAAGGAGAATTGTCAACACTGAGCAGGAAGTTAAAATACACACAGAAAATGGAGGGGTAAACACAGTTTTTAAAACAGGGAGCAAAATGTCAAAGCAGAGGGAATTGAGAACAAAGTTCTAGTGGTCAACAGTGTAATGGCTAAACAAAGCACCACTGAGGGAGCGAGGACAAGAAAAAGCCCGTTAGTGGAATAGAAAAAAGTGCACGCTGGAATGTAATTCAGGAGGAATCACACTGTCGTTCTCCTGAAACCATGACATAATCTGTTAGTTTGTTGTTCTTTAAAAATAGACGGGAATAACGGCTTTCTCTCCAAAGAAAGAATAGTGATAAATCTGAGTTCATTATACAATTTGTATGCTATTCACAGTCCAGGTCCATCCAGTGACCCTTGCAGGAAACTGCGCATGTGGATGTAGGCTGAAAATGGTTAAACTGTAATGCTCTGTATTGTTGAATAGCCCCAGCGACTCACTGATTCCTCCTTATACAAGATGAGAAGGATGCCATTCGTGACTGCAATCTTGGAAAGAGCTACCTGCTTAGTCCCACACCCCTGTCCTTTCCCCATACTGTTAAAAAAAATATATATTTCAAGTACTTATCCACTTGTTTTAAAAAGCATTTAAGGCTTCAACTGTTTATGGTTGGCCATTCCATGTTCCAACGACCCTCTGCATAAAAACATTTCTTTTAACCTTTCCCTTTGTGTTATGCATGTAAACATTGCCAATGTGCAAGACTTGCCACCAGGGGGCGCACCTGTGGGAGACCTGAGGGTCACGTGCACACCCTGGGCAAGCAGGTCTAAAAGGCAGTCTACCATGCTGCTTCCTCACTCTGGAGTTGCAATAAAGAGACCAAGGTCACAACAGTTTGAGCTTAAGATATATAGTCTTGTGGAGTTATTCTGAACATAACAATTGGCAACGAATAACAGATCATGAACTTATGGCTGCCGTTGGTATTCTTGAGAGATTTGTTGAGGGTGATGATTGGGAAGCCTTCGTTGAGCGTCTTGATCAGTACATTGTGACCAATGAGCTGGAAAAGGAAGAAACCGCGGTCAAGCGCAGGGTGATTCTCCTCACCGTTTGCGGGTCCACGATAAATGGCCTCATCAAAAATCTGCTAGTGGCGATGAAACCAACGGAGAAGACACAAGAAGAGTTGAGCGCGCTGGTTCGGGAACACCTCAAGCCGAAGGAGAGTATCTTGGTGGCCAGGTATTGCTTTGATACACACCACCGCTTTGAGGGCCAGGACATGGAGCGATACGTCGCTGACCTAAGACGCCTTGCGGGACAGTGTGTATTTGCTGGATTTTTGGGGGAAGTGGTGCGGGACTTTTTCGTGCTTGGAATCGGCTATGAGGTCATTCTTCGCAAACTGCTGTCTGCCGAATCCCTAGAACTGAACAGCGCCATCACGATAGCCCAGGCGTTTATGTCCACGAACGATAACACTAAACAGATATCATTGCAGCATCGAAACACATCGGCAAGTACTGTGCATAAAATAACGCCTTCAGTAGGCAGAACTGTACATGGCAGGGGCTACACCTAGGATGATTCACAGTCCGCCATGGGCCGCGAATGCAAATCCATTAGCACCGTGTCGGCGCTGCGGAGGTAATCATCAAGCCCAGCAATGTCGTTTCAAGCACGATGTGTGCAAGGGCTGTGGAACAATGGGGCACCTCCAACGAATGTGCAGATGTGCTGCGATTCACCACGTGGCACAGTCGGCAGAAGATGACCGAGCCGGCGTGGATCATGCTGAACGAGTAAGAGAGGAAACTCAACCCGAGGCCGAAGAGGAAGTGTATGGGGTACACACCTTCACCACCAAAAGCTCTCCGATAATGTTAAAAGTCAAATTAAATGGCATTCAGTTTCCATGGAATTGGACACGGGGTCAAGTCAGTCACTTATGAGCCAGAAAGCTTTTGAGAAGCTGTGGGGCAACAAGGCACAAAGGCCAAAACTACGCCTGATCCACACCAAGCTGAGCACTTACACCAAAAAGCTCATACCAGTCATTGGCAGTGCGACAGTGAAGGTATCGTACGATGGAGCTGTGCATGATTTACCACTATGGATTGTACCAGGCGATGGCCCAACACTGTTCGGCAGAAGCTGGCTAGGAAAGATCCGATGGAACTGGGACGACATCAAAGCACTGTCTTCGGTGGATGACGCCTCGTGCGCCCAAGTGCTAAACAAATTCCCATCGTTATTCGAGCCAGGCATCGGCAACTTCACAGGTGCCAAAGTGCAGATCCATCTAGTCCCTGATGCATGACCCGTTCATCTCAAGGCCTGAGCAGTTCCACACATGATGCGAGAGAAAGTCGAGATCGAGCTGGACAGACTTCAATGAGAGGGGATCATATCGCCAGTCGAGTTCAGAGTGGGCCAGTCTAATTGTTCCTGTGTTGAAAAGTGACGGGACAGTCAGAATCTGCGGGGACCAAAAGGTAATGATCAACTGAGTCTCGTTACAGGACCAGGACCCACTACCCAAAGCTGATGACTTGTTTGCAAGGCTGGCGGGAGGGGGGGGGGGGGGGTGCGGGAAGTCGTTCACCAAGCTGGATCTAACCTCTGCTTATATGACACAGGAGCTGGCTGAACCTTTGAAAAAATTGGCATGCATCAATATGCACAAAGGACAGTTCATATACCACAGATGCCCCTTTGGGATTCGCTCGGCTGCGGCCATCTTCCAGAGGAACATGGAGAGTCTGCTGAAATCGGTTCCATGCACCGTGTGTTTCAAGATGACATCTTGATCACTGGCCGCAACACCACCGAACACCTGTACAACCTGGAAGAGGTTCTCAAGTGACTGAACAGAGTGGGACTCAGGCTGAAACGCTCCAAGTGTGTTTTCCTGGCGCCAGAGCTCGAATTTCTGGGGAGAAAGATTGCGGCGGACGGCATAAGACCCACAGACTCCAAGATGGAGGCCATCAAAAATGCACCCAGACCACAGAATGTGACAGAGCTGCGTTTGTCCCTGGGAATCCTTAACTATTTTGGTAACTTTCTACCAGGGTTGAGCACTTTGCTGGAACCATTGCATTTATTGCTACACAAGGGTGACGAATGGGTTTGGGGTAAATCTCAAGAGACAGCCTTTAACAAGGCCAGAAACCTGCTATGTTCTAACAAGTTACTTGTATTGTATGACCCATGTAAACGTTTCGTGCTAACTTGTGATGCATCTTCGTACGGGGTCGGTTGTGTGTTACAGCAAGCCAATGGGTCAGGCAAACTACAACCGGTTGCATATGCGTCCAGAAGCTTACCCAAGGCTGAAAGAGCCTACAGTATGGTTGAGAAAGAAGCACTAGCATGCGTATATGGGATTAAGAAAATACACCAATACCTATTTGGACTCCGGTTTGAGCTCGAAACCGATCACAAGCCGCTCATTTCATTGTTCTCAGAAAGCAAAGGTATTAACACCAATGCTTCGTCCCGCATCCAAAGACGGGCACTAACGTTATCTGTGTATGATTATGTAATCCGCCACAGACCAGGCACTGAGAACTGTGCTGATACCCTTAGACGGCTACCACTGCCCACGACCGGGGCGGAAATGGCGCAAACCGCAGACTTGCTTCTTGTAATAGATGCTTTTGAGAGCGAGGGGTCACCTGTCACGGCTCGCCAGATCAGGACCTGGACGAGCCAGGACCCGGTGCTATCACTACTAAAAAGCTGTGTCCTCAATGGGAGCTGGTTGGGGGTTCCAAAGGAAATACAAGACAAAATTAAGCCGTTCCACTGACGAAAGGATGAAATGTCCATCCATTCGGACTGTCTCTTATGGGAGAATCGTGTAATCTTGCCAAAAAAAGGCAGGAAAACGTTTACACGCGACCTTCACAGTACCCACCCAGGCATAGTCATGAAGGCTATTGCCAGGTCGCACGTTTGGTGGCCTGGCATTGACTTGGAATTGGGGTCATGCATACACCAATGTAGCACTTGCTCACAGTTGAGCAATGCACCAAGGGAGGCCCCACTGAGTCTGTGGTCATGGCCCTCCAAACCGTGGTCCAGGGTCCACTTAGATTTCGCTGGCCCCTTTCTAGGAAAGATATTCCTAGTAGCAGTGGATGCTTACTCTAAATGGATTGAATGTATAATAATGTCATCATGTACGTCCACTGCCACCATTGAAAGCCTCCGGGCCATGTTTGCCACCCATGGTTTGCCCGATGTCCTTGTTAGTGACAATGGACCATGTTTCACCAGCTCGGAATTCAACTAGTTCATGACCCGCAATGGCATCAAGCATGTCAGGTCTGTGCCGTTTAAGCGGAACGGGCAGTCCAAACCATCAAGTAGAGCTTGAAACGAATGACAGACGGTGTCCTGCAGACCCGGTTAACTCGGATCTGCTCAGCTACCGCACGCGACCCCACTTGCTGATCGGGGTTCCCCCTGCAGAATTGCTAATGGAGAGCACTCAAAACGAGGCACTCCTTAGTCCACCTGGATCTCAATGATCATGTAGAAACCCGGCATCACCAGCATAACATGTACCACGATTGCACAGCTGTATCACGTGACATTGGTTAATGACCCTGTGTTTATTCTTAATTACGGTCATGGTCCCAAATGGGTTGCTGGCACTGTGTTAGCCAAGGAGGGGAAGTTTGTTGTCAAACTTTTGAATGGACTAACGTGCAGAAAGCACTTGGATCAGACTAAACTGCGGTTCACTGACAACCAAGAACAGTTTGCAGAGGACATTACCATCATTTGATCCACACATGCACCCAACCAGCAATCGACCTCGCGGTCAACCACGAGGAAGAACCCACCATGCCCGACAGTCCGATCAGACCAGCCATACTGCAGTGCAGCAATGATCCGACCGACTCACCCATGCCAGGACTTCAACTCAGGCGATCAACCCGGGAACGCAGAGCCCCGGATCGCCTCAACTTGTAAATAACTTGTATGTAAGACTTTGGGGGAGAATGATGTTATGTATGTAAACATTACCAATGTGTAAGACTTTCCACCAGAGGGCGCACCTGTAGGAGAGCTCTGTAGGGGTCACCTGCACACTCCGGGCAAGCAGGTATAAAAGGCAGTCTACCATACTGCTTCCTCACTCTGGAGTTACAATAAAGAGACCAAGGTCACAACAGTTTGAGCTTAAGATATACAGTCTTGGAGTTATTCTGAACATAACACTTTGTTCTTTTGGTGTTCATCTTAAATTCATGCCCTCTATTTACTGGCTCACCAAATCCTATTTACCTCATCATAATTTTGAACCCCTCTATCAGATCTCCTCCTACTCTACTTTTATGAAGAGCACTCAGTTTCTCTTGTGTCTTATAATTGAAGTGTTATCCCTGGTATCATCTTAGTGAATCTCTTCTATACCCTTGTCATCCTTTCTGAAGTAGGGCACCCAATATTCTAAGCCTAGCCAATACTTATATAGATTTAACATTACCTCTACGTTTTCACTCATGCCCCTATTTATAAAATCTAGGATCCCATATGTTGCTTTCAATAAAACACAGCTTTTTCAACTGGCCCTTGCCTTCTCTCTGCTCTTCATAATTTTACCATTTAGTACACATTTCCTTTCTGCATTCTTCCTCCCAATATGAATCACCTCACATTTCTCCACATTAAATACCATCTGACATTTATTTATTTGATCTAATAACCTGGTTATGACCTCACACACAAGCCTTTTCACAGTGCACCCAATTTTTATATTGTATGAAAATGTTGACACTGCACCCCCTATATCCAAGTTCAGAGCAATGATCCCAACAGTAACGCCAAGGACACCTCTGATTACATCCCTCCAGTCCAAGAAATATAGTTTAACTACTACTCTCTTTTTACTAAATTTCTATCCAAGCTGCTACATTCACTGCTTTAACTGAAATGGGTTTTTACTGATTAAACTTGCTATGTTTTCCTAAATAACTGAATTATTTTAGCCTGTAAAAGCTAATGTAGGCATTTGGTATTCCAATCTGCAGTTATGGTAGCATTGTAGAAAACTACATATAGATTGGGCTAACCAAACTGGAAGCAAAACTGTCGAGGAGGATTTCCGGAGTGTATAAGGGATGGTTTTCTAGGCCAATATGTTGAGGAACCAACTAGAGAGCAGGCCATCCTAGACTGGGTCTTGTGTAATGAGAGAGGATATAGTCAATGTATTCACTGAGGCATATGAAAGCATGGGCCTTACGATTAACATCCGTTAGATAAAGGTCCTTCACCAGCCTGTCATCGCAACACAGCACTGCCCTCCAATCATCGAGATCCACAGCGCGGCCCTGGACAACGCGGACCATTTCCCATATCTCGGGAGCCTCATATCAACAAAGGCAGACATTGATGCGGAGATTCAGCATCACCTCCAGTGTACCAGCGCAGCCTTTGGCCGCCTGCGGAAAAGAGTGTTTGAAGACCAGTCCCTCAAATCTACCGCCAAACTCATGGTCTACAGGGCTGTAGTAATACCTGCCCTCCTGTATGGGTCTGAGGCATGGACGATGTACAGAAGGCACCTCAAGTCCCTGGAGATATATCACCAACGATGTCTCCGCAAGATCATGCAAATAGGACAGGAGCACCAACATCAGTGTCCTCGACCAGGTTAACATCCCCAGTATTGAAGCACTGACCACACTTGATCAGCTTCGCTGGGCAGGCCACATGGTACGCATGCCAGATACGAGACTCCCTAAGCAAATGCTTTATGCGGAGCTCCTTCATGGTAAACAAACCAAAGGAGGACAGCGGAAACGTTATAAGGACACCCTCAAAGGCCCCCTGGTAAAGTGCGACATCACCACTGACACCTGGGAGACCCTGGCCGCAGACCGCCCGAGGTGGAGGGCGTTGAGCTCTTTGAGTCTTGATGCAAGGAGCATGAAGAGGCCAGGTGTAGGCAGCGGAAGGAGCTCGCGGCAAACCAGCCCTACCGACCCTTTCCCCCGACGAATGTCTGTCCCACCTGTAACAGGGTCTGTGGCTCTCGTATCGGATTGTTCAGCCATTAAAGAACTCACTTAGGGAGTGGAAGCAAGTCCTCCTCGATTCCGAGGAACTGCCTATGATGATGATGAATTAGCAATCTTGTCATGCGAGGCCCCTTGGGGAAGAGTGACCATAATATGGTAGAATTCTTCATTAAGATGGAGAGTGACAGTTAATTCAGAGACTAGGGTCCTGAACTTAAAGAAAGGTAACTTCAATGGTATAAGACGTGAATTGGCTAGGATAGACTGGCAAATGATACTTAAAGGGTTGACGGTGGATAGGCAATGGCAGACATTTAAAGATCACATGGATGAACTACAACAATTGTATATCCCTGTCTGGAGTAAAAATAAAACGGGGAAGGTGTCTCAACCGTGGCCAACGAGGGAAATTATGGAGTGTGTTAAATCCAAGGAAGAGGCATATAAATTGGCCAGAAAAAGCAGCAAACCTAAGGATTGAAAGACATTTAGAATTCAGCAGAGGAGGACTAAGGTTTTAATTAGGAGGGGGAAAATAGAGTATGAGAGTAATCTTGCAGGGAACATAAAAACTGACTGCAAAAGCTTCTATTGATATATGAAGAGAAAAAAGATTAGTGAAGACTAATGTAGGTCCCTTGCAGTCAGAATCAGGTGAATTCATAATGAGGAAGAAAGAAATGGCAGACCAACTGAACAAATACTTTGGTTCTGTCTTCACTAAAGACACAAATAACCTCCCGAAAATAATAGGGGACCGAGGCTCTAGCAAGGAGGAACAACTGAGGGAACTGAGGGAAATCCTTATTAGTCAGGAAATGGTGTTAGGGAAATTGATGGGATTGAAGGCCGATAAATCCCCAGGGCCTGATAGTCTGCATCCCAGAGTACTTAAGGAAGTGGCCCTAGAAATAATGATGCATTGGTGGTCATTTGCCAACATTCTATAGACTCTGGATCAGTCCCAAGGATTGGAGGGTTGCTAATGTAACCCCACTTTTTAGAAAAGGAGGGAGAGAAAACAGGAAATTATAGACAGTTAGCCTGACATAGTTAGTGGGGAAAATGCTGGAATCAATTATTAAAGATGTAATAGCAGCACATTTGGGAAGCACAGGATCGGTCCAATACAGCATGGATTTATGAAAGGGAAATCATGCTTGACAAATCTTCTAGAATCTTTTGAAGATGTAACTAGTAGAGTGGATCAGGGAGAACCAGTGGATGCGATGTATCTGGACTTACAAAAGGCTTTTGACAAGGTCCCACACAAGAGATTAGTGTGCAAAATTAAGGCACATGATATTGGAGGTAATGTATTGACATGGATAGAGAACTGCTTGACAGACAGGAAGCAAAGAGTAGGAATAAACGGGTCCTTTTCAGAATGGCAGGCAGTGACTAGTGGGGTACCGCAAGGTTCAGTACTGGGACCCCAGCTATTTACATATAATGATTTAGACGAAGGAATTGAATGTAATGTCTCCAAGTTTGCAGATGACACTAAGCTGGGTGGCAGTGTGAGCTGTGAGGAGGATGCTAAGAGGCTGCAGGGTGACTTGGACAGGTTAGGTGAATGGGCAAATGCATGGCAGATGCAGTATAATGTGGATAAATGTGAGGTTATCCACTTTGGTGACAAAAACAGGAAGGCAGATTATTATCTGAATGGTGACTGATTAGTAAAAGGGGAGGTGCAACGAGACCTGGGTGTCATGGTACATCAGTCATTGAAAGTTGGCTTGCAGGTACAGCAGGCAGTAAAGAAATCAAATGGCATGTTGGCCTTCATAGCGAGAGGATGAGAGTATAGGAGCAGGGAGGTCTTACTGCAGTTGTACAGGGCCTTGGTGAGGCCACACCTCGAGTATTGTGTGCGGTTTTGGTCTCCTAATCTGAGGAAGGACATTCTTGCTATTGAGGGAATGCAGCGAAGGTTCGCCAGACTGATTCCCAGGATGGCAGGACTGACATATGAAGAAAAACTGGATCGACTCGGCTTATATTCACTGGAATTTAGAAGAATGAGAGGAAATCTCATAGAAGCATATAAAATTCTGACGGGATTGGACAGGTTAGATGCAGGAAGAATGTTCCCGATGTTGGTGAAGTCCAGAACCAGGGGTCACAGTCTAAGGATAAGGGGTATGCCATCACGGACCGAGATGAGGAGAAACTTTTTCACCCAGAGGATTGTGAACCTATGGAATTCTCTACCACAGAAAGTTGTTGAGTTCAGTTCGTTGGCTATATTCAAAAGGGAGTTAGATGCGGCCCTTACGGCTAAAGAGATCAGAGGGTATGGCGAGAAGGCAGGAGTGGGGTACTGAAGTTGCATGATCAGCCATGATCATATTGAATGGTGGCGCAGGTTCGAAGGGCCGAATGGCCTACTCCTGCACCTATTTTCTATGTTTCTATGTTTACATTCAATCCATGAATAGATTACTACAAATAGAATTATTGTTGGGAATTAGATTATTCAATTCTGCCATAGTAGATAATCAAAATTGGAACAGTTTCTAATAGTGGGGAACAAGATCTGCTTCCAGGAAGAGCTATGTAACTGTTGTGGGGAAAAAAAAAATAACAGTGGACAAAAATTACCCCGTTACTATGTATTTCATGCCTAGTTCTGCAACATTGGCATGGCTGCTCGAGTGCTTCCAGCTGGTTGATGCATGGTCTATTGTGTTATGCGGTGCAGAATTTGTAGGTTTATGGCGTCATTTTCTGGTTAATGCTGAACCAAGCGTTTGATTTGTGTGCTGTTGATGTTGAACAGGAGATGTCACTGGTAGTTATAGGTCATGGTAAATCTCTCCAGTGGCGATAATCTTTAATACTGCAACTTTCTTCACATCAACTCCCTGAAACCTTTATTAGTGAGCTGCACTGCCATACTGTAGGGAATCTATAGTATCTCCAGGTTAATAAAGCTTCTGTTCTGACAATGGCACTTTGTTTTAACCTACAGGTTGCAAGTGCTCCTGATAAATTTTACACTGGCACGGTGCTTAAATTTGCACCGTACAAGTATTTTGTAGTATAAAACCATATGTGTGAGCAAAGCTACGAAATCACCTGCCCTTACAGCATTCCTTTTGTGGAAGTGATCAGATTAGAGAGAATTCAGTGTTTGCTACTTGTTACAACATATAAAGTCTTCAATTTTACCCTTGGAAATTAATAAGCAGACACCATTTGTTCTAATTTTTCTAAATGAAATCTCAGAGTTGTGAAACAACTGCTGTTACAGCACCATCAAGGGTGTGCAGTGCAAGGCATATAGTGAATTCATTAATAACTCATCACCTCCCTTCCTTCCCCGTGGTTCCTAACTGCCTCTCACCTACGTGATGTGCATTCCAATCCTCCTCCCATCACGAGACCGGAAAATATACATCAATTTTATAGAGGCGGAGAGGAGTTGGAGGCATATTAGGAAGAAAGAAAAACAAAATCTGTCCATTGGGGAAGTGTCCTAAATATTCTGTGTATCTACAAACATGACCTGCATATGCTCAACTAATGGCAAGATTTCAATTACTGGGATTTTACTCACTAATTGAGAGTAATATTTGACTTTATAACTCTTTCCCTGGTGTTAATGAGGCTCTGTAATGAACTGAATTGATAGCTCCCACCCTCCAACAATGCTAGGCTGAGTTCTCTTACCTTGCATTAATGAGGTACTGTGCAAGGCTTATGTTGGCAGGGGATCCAGTAATAGTGATCTGGCGTTCCGTTGAGCCTTCTGCCGCATTAGCTATTTTAATCTGCGCCCCAGACATTTGTCTGATCTCATTGATTTTGCTGCCTTGTCTGCCGATTATACATCCTATTAGCTGGAAAGAAATTTTGAAAAAAAAAATTAAGTCAAACAACCAACCAATTGGTGGAAAGTGCAATGATGAATGCAGGCTGTTGATGCTGCAAGAATCTGAATAGATAGAAGTAAAGGCATTTAAGCTTATTTAAATTTTCTTTGTTGCTTATATTCATACTAAGGACCTCCACTGGCCATTTGCCTACTTCTTGACAGCCACCCCCATATGTCTTTCTACTCTGTTTATGTAACAATATATCCATTTCTTCTTTAAATGCTTCAACTAAGTCCCTGTTCACCATGCTCAGTGGTAATTGTTCCTAAAATTAACTTCTAAGTATGAGGTAATTATTCCTAAATTGCATTTAGTTTACTTATTTGCCTTTAAAATCAAGGTATTGGAAAAGCGGATGGTGAAAACATCAGGTTGCTTGAGCTGAGAAAGTAGGTGATAACCAGAGGCTATGTTTCCCATGTTCACAACCCTGGATGATTTAAACTCTTGTTAAATCAGTAAATTTAGCTGGAAAGTTATTGGATGACTTTTTGACCAGAGCCAAACTTGTTGGAAGCAGTAAAGGAGCTGTAGATTCCCCTAGTGCTGTGCAATCTGATGAAGTCCCACAGCAGAAGCAACCAATCAGAGCTAAACCACAATGACAACCTACTTTGAAATATCTACACATCTGCAAAACACCAAACTCCACTGACCAATTTTGATTCCATAAATGCTCCTCAGTATATTGCTAAGTACTGGGCATATGAACAACCAAATATACAATGCTCAAAGTCAATTGAACATATTTTTTTTTTCAAATTCTAGCAAGATTCTTAATTTACATTTTCTATACAGATAGTGTGACTTGTGTGTACACAAATGTAAATGCTGGTTGGTGGAAATTCAGAGACATTCTATTCAAGAGCTTTAATCAGTCGTTAAAAGAAATGATCATATTCCATGGGAATAAATTAATTCACTATACACTGTAGGGATACTCATGGAAGTGCAGCTAAAAATGATTTTCGTATCATAAATACAAGTCAGGAGAAACTTCTTTATCCAGAGAGTGGTGCAAATGTGGAACTCACTACCACATGTTAATAGCATAGATGCATTTACAAGGAAGCTAGATAAGTACATAAGGGAAAAAGAAATTGAAGGATATGCTGATAGAGTTAGATGAAGTCAGGTGGGAGGAGGCTCATGTGCAGCATAAACACCAGCATAGACCAATTGGGCCGAATGCCCTGTTTCTGTGCTGTAAATTCTAGACATCTTTATGCAGATATGTATCACATAGAGATTGGACATATATTATTAAAGATGTACACTATTAAATATTGTCACGCTTTACAAATAAGGTTCTTAAGTAAACACATTATGGTGCCCTCAACATAGTCAGCAGACAAGAGTGTCTTGGTTATATTTGTGTGCATTGAGCTGAAGTGTATGTTGGTATTAGGACATAGTCTTGGGAACTAACGGCTTTAGTGATCAAGCTTTGCTCTCACAGTTTCTGCCCACCTTTTACAGTTGAATAAGAGTTTTATTATCCCCATTGGTGATGTCAGCAAAGTGTACAATTGAAGAATGCATTTAAAACCCCCCCCGGCTAAATAAAATTCCACATCACTGAATGATGGTATGCAAAGATAATTAAAGGTAAGCCAGCACTAGTGACAGAATGCTAGTAATGCATCAGATCTGTGCAAGAGTGGACAATGTTATCTAAAAAAATGGAGATGCTCCAGTTACCAGCTCAGCAAATCTGGTAAGTGGACAGAAGTAATTTCAAACTCTGACATGAGATGTGATGTCCATTTGTATATGGGTACTATTTATGTACAGTCTTATTGGTATGTTAGGGTAGCAAGGGGCAGCTGAAGACTAAAATGGGAGATCTAAGGTACTGGATATGCTGTAAGAGTGCAGTTTAAGCGATACAGTTCCATGAGCATCGCCAGCCTTCCATTACCTCGTCCAAGTAACCATACTTAATGTGAGCCTTAATTGTGAGCATTGGCATGCTGTTTGATCATGGGGCATCACAATCAACCCCAATCAGCTGTTCACTGAATGTTTACACAAGCGATTAATATCATGGTAAATAAACTCAATGTATGGAACACAATTAATTACTTTTGATATGGAGTGATTGTTATGCAGCAAACATGGCAGTCATTCAGTACCAGCAACGTGTTACACAAACAGCAAAAAAGCTAAACAGCAAGTTATTTTGTTTTCAGTGATATTGGTAGAGGGAGGAATGGTAACCAGAACAATAAGTTGAAACGCAGGATCTTTAATGGCAACCTTAGCCCTTGGAGCCATGTGTTACTAACAGGCTTGTAATTAGAAATGTGGCCAAAGTGAATAAATTCTCCATCTCCAGTGAAGTTTGTCCTGCTCTCAAATGTCTTATCTTCTCCAGATCAAGAGCATATTTTCACTGTAGACTGTACATTTAAAATGGGTATGGGGGGGGGGGGGGTGGGGGGAGATGATAATAGACATTGGACAGTACTTAATTAAACAAAATACAGCAACAATGTGGTACAATATTTTTATGAACTATGTCTACGAAACAGATCTTTGATGGTCAGAGAAAAAAGGCAGTTTATTTGGTGCTTGCAATTATGAAAATGTCCCATATTTTTGCCAAACCCTCAAAATGCAACTGCGATAATGAAGTGTTGTGCAAAATACTTGCAAAATCAATTTATACAATATGTGGAATTATAGACACTTTCATTTGTGAAAATGAGTCATAATGCAGCCGTTTCCCTAATTTGTTTAACCTTCATTGCACAAACTATGTTGCATCACCAATCACATTGTGGAATGTGGAACCTGTTGTTAGCTAAGCAATAAATTCAGTTTACCTTGATCAAAATAATCACAGATACAGAATAAACTTCTTTGTCAATATTACTTTTAAAATAAGCAAAGCAAAACAAAAATTGAGATTTTATTTTTAACAGCTGATTGTGGAGAAAATATTTTACAAATGAAAGAACATTTACAAATGAAGACTTTCACAGTTGGAAAGCAAAATGCTTTTTGTCTTTCTTTGCTAACATTCAGTATTAGCTAAATGTTTGCACTATATTATGAAATTCAAGGCTTACTGGAGAACATGACTAATATTCTGTGATGAAATAACAAGATGGGTTTAAAGTGCAAGATTTATTCTGCTTCAGTTGTATTCTATAACAGTTGGAGCGAGTTAATGCCAGCCACATTAAAATCGCGTTCTGAAGGTAGGGCCTGGTGTTATCTGGATTTGTTACCAGCATGAAACGTCTGTTGAACAACAGTTGAGATGAGTTAAATGCTGTCTTGGGAGATTTTTTTTAAAACTCAAGTCTGCTCTGATTTTTTACAGCTATAAAAAATGTGCCTCGAGACCTTGCTAATCATTAAAACGGATTTACAAAGTTTATCTCCTAAAGCACATTGTGTCACTATCAGTAATTTAGACTGCCTTATTGTTCCATAAATGATATTAAATCATTTGATTCCATATTAATTAATACAATTTACTGTGATTTTAATAAGGTACAGCGTTGAAAATCCGGAGTTCCAGAATCTGGATGATCCTTGGCGGGGTCGTCCGGAATCCGGACCGCCGCGACCTCCGCCCCCGGCTGGACTCCCCCGCCTCGGGCTGCTGCCGACCTCTCCCCCTCCTGGGATTCAGGACGTCAGTCCGGAAATACACAGAATTCGGAACAGCCTTGGTCCCTGTATTTCACATCAGCTTAATGAGGTTTGCTTTAAGGACTCTAAGCAAACAGGATATGTATATTAAAATAACTATTGCAGAAGCAGATTCCATATCCAGATTGTTTTTCCAATCATTTTATAAAAACATAAGGAATAGGAGTAGGAGTAGGCCATTTGCCCCCTCGAGCCTGCTCCGCCATTCAATAAGATCATGGCTGATCTGATCTTGGCCTCAACTCCACTTCCTTGCCCCCTCCCTATAACCCTGGACTCCCTTATAGTTTTTGGAACTACTCAAATCCTTAAATTTGCAGGCTTAATATTTGCTGGGCCACAAGAACTGTTGGAATTAAATTCCCTTTCGGTGCTCTGCTACATCCACCTTGGAGATCTCTGCGCTGCTCCAATTCTGGCCACTTGAGCATCCCCAATTTTTATTACCCCATTGGTGGCTATGCCTTTAGCTGCCGACGCCACAAGCTCTGGCATTCTCTCCCTAAATCTGTCCGCCTCGCTCTCCTTTAATATGCTCCTTAAAACCTACCTCTTTGACCAAGTTTTGGGTTATCTGTCCTAATATCTCTTTATAAGGCTTGGTGTCAAATTTTGTTTGCCAACACCCCTGTGGAGGGCGTTGGGACGTTTTTACTACTTTAAAGGCGTTATATAAATCCAAGTTATTAAGTATACTGACGCTGTGTATAACCAATCTACAGTCGAAATGTGCATCAGTTAATTGCATTTGCACACTTTTTAAAGCAGTAGAAACATTATAATTTTAATTGTGTTCTTTCATGAAATATCTGACTGACATCTTGCAACCTGATGGCTTACATCCTAGGGTCTTAAGAGAAGTGGTTGCAAAGATAGCATTGGTTGTAATCTACCCAAAATTCCCTGGATTCTTGAGTGGTCCCAGTAGATTGGAAAACCTCAAATGTAACGCCCCTATTTAAAAAAGGCAGATTAAAAAGCAGGAAACTATAGACCAGTTAGCCTAACATCTATCGTTGGGAAAATGCTGGAGTCCATTATTAATGAAGCAGTAGCGGGATATTTGGAAAAGCATGATTCAATTAAGAGTCAGCATGGTTTTATGAAAGGGAAATCATGTTTGACAAATTTGCTAGATCGCTTTGAGGATGTAAGGAGCAGGATGGATAAGGGGGAACCAGTGGATGTGGTGTATTTGAATTTCCAGAAGTTTGCTAGATCGCTTTGAGGATGTAACGAGCAGGATGGATAAGGGGGAACCAGTGGATGTGGTGTATTTGAATTTCCAGAAGGCATTCGATAAGATGCCATATAAGAGGTTACTGCACAAGATAACATTTAACGGGGTTGGGGATAATATATTATCATGGATAGAGGATTGGCTAACTAACAGAAAACAGAGAGTCAGGATAAATGGGTCATTTTCCGGTTGGCAAACAGTGATTGGTGGGGTGCCGCAGGGATCGGTGCTGAGTCCTCAATTATTTACAATCTATATTAATGACTTTAATGAAGGGACCGAGTGTAATGTAGCCAAGTTTTCTGATGCAAAGATGGATGGGAAGTCTTGTTTTCCATTTTGCCGTTTATTTTATATGAAATGTTATCCCTCGACATGCAGCACGAATTTTTTTTTAATTAGTCAGGAATAGATTGAAGATTTTAGAAACATAGAAAATAGGTGCAGGAGTAGACCTTTCGGCCCTTCGAGTCTGCACCACCATTCAATAAGATCATGGCTGATCATTCCCTCAGTACCCCTTTTCTGTTTTCTCTCCATACCCCTTTATCCCCTTAGCCGTAAGGGCCATATCTAACTCCCTCTTGAATATATTCAATGAACATATTGCACAAACAAAATTATATGTACTGCATTCGCTTGAGATCACATGAAGTCTTACATGTGAAGACTAATGCAATCAAAATTATCACTGATTAATGCACATAGTACATTACATTTTTTTTTAAAATACATTAAAAAAAGTTAAATTCCAATTTAGGAATATCATGTGGGATTGGTTAAATATAAAATGTGATCATAAGCTAAATTTAAAACCTAGGTTTATTTTAAAAATGTGAGAGAGAGAGAGCGAGAGAGAGAGAGAGAGAGGCAAAGACAGAGAGAAAATAAATATAAAATAAACTAAAACATCTCCAACTCAGATTCTGATGCCTGTCTGAGCGACAGCTGCTGAGCCATATGTTTTCAGATTTGGCCAACTTGTCAATGTTAGGTACTGTTAGGAAGCTCGCTGCTTGCCCATGAAAACAGAGGGCAAAATCGGCAATCAATCACCCCTGGTCACTCTTGCACATCTCTTAGAAGCCAGCTTTTGAATGACATTCGCAGAAACCTTGTGGTCGGTCACTTGCCCACCAAGTAGGTTTGGGAATAATGTATTTTGAGGGGACAGAAAGAGGAAGAAACCAGAACAGTCTTAGAGGAGTCATAATAGTTGCCATCAGCATCAGACAATGTCTGATAGGGGACGGAGAGAGAGAAAACAGATAGAGGACAGAGAGAGAGAGCGAACACAGATAGAGGATAGGGGGAGAGAAAACACAAGGAGACTATGAAGGTATGAGGGCAGAGTTGGGTAAAGTGACTGGGAAAATAGATTAAAGTGTAGTACGGTTGATGAACAGTGGTGTACATTTAAGGAGATATTTCACAACTCTCAAGAAAAATATATTCCAGTGAGGAGGAAAGCATGTAAGAGAAAAGATATCCATTCATGGCTAACTAAAGAAATAAAGGATGGTATCTAATTAAAAACAAGGGCATACAAAGTGGCCAAAAGTAGTGGGAGGACAGAAGACTTGGAAGCTTTTAAAAGCCAGCAAAGAATGACTAAAAAAATAATTAAGGGAAGATAGACTATGAAAATAAACTAAGGCAAAATATAAAAACAGATAGCAAGCGTTTCTATAGGTATATAAAAAGGAAAAAGGGTGGCTAAAGTAAATGTTGGTCCCTTCGAGGACGAGACCGGGGAATTAGCAATGTGGAACATGGAGATGGCAGAAAATCCGAACAAATATTTCGTATCAGTCTTTATGGTAGAGGACATTAACAATATTCCGACAGTGGCTATAGGGGGGAGGAATTTAACACAATCACAATCACTAAGGAGGTGGTACTCAGTAAGATAATAGGACTAAAGGCAGATAAATCCCCTGGACCTGATGGCTTGCATCCTAGGGTCTTAAGAGAAGTAGTGGCAGGGATTGTGGATGCACTGGTTGTAATTTACCAAAATTCCCTAGATTCTGGGGAGGTCCCAGCAGATTGTAAAACTGCAAATGTAACGCCCCTATTTAAAAAAGGAGGCAGACAAAAAGCAGGAAACTGTAGACCAGTTAGCCTAACATCTGTGGTTGGGAGTCCATTATCAAAGAAGCAGTAGCAGGACATTTGGAAAAGCAAAATTCGGTCAGGCAGAGTCAGCATGGATTTATGAAGGGGAAGTCATGTTTGACAAATTTGCTGGAGTGCTTTGAGGATGTAACGAACAGGGTGGATAAGGGGGAACCTGTGGGTGTGGTGTATTTGGACTTCCAGAAAGCATTTGACAAGGTGCCATATAGAAACATAGAAACATAGAAAATAGGTGCAGGAGTAGGCCATTCGGCCCTTCTAGCCTGCACCGCCATTCAATGAGTTCATGGCTGAACATTCAACTTCAGTACCCCATTCCTGCTTTCTCGCCATACCCCTTGATCCCCCTAGCAGTAAGGACCTCATCTAACTCCTTTTTGAATATATTTAGTGAATTGGCCTCAACAACTTTCTGTGGTAGAGAATTCCACAGGTTCACCACTCTCTGGGTGAAGAAGTTCCTCCGCATCTCGGTCCTAAATGGCTTACCCCTTATCCTTAGACTGTGACCCCTGGTTCTGGACTTCCCCAACATTGGGAACATTCTTCCTGCATCTAACCTGTCTAACCCCGTCAGAATTTTATATGTTTCTATGAGGTCCCCTCTCATTCTTCTGAACTCCAGTGAATACAAGCCCAGTTGATCCAGTCTTTCTTGATAGGTCAGTCCCGCCATCCCGGGAATCAGTCTGGTGAACCTTCGCTGCACTCCCTCAATAGCAAGAATGTCCTTCCTCAGGTTAGGAGACCAAAACTGTACACAATACTCCAGGTGTGGCCTCACCAATGCCCTGTACAACTGTAGCAACACCTCCCTGCCCCTGTACTCAAATCCCCTCGCTATGAAGGCCAACATGCCATTTGCTTTCTTAACCGCCTGCTGCACCTGCATGCCAACCTTCAATGACTGATGTACCATGACACCCAGGTCTCTTTGCACCTCCCCTTTTCCTAATCTGTCACCATTCAGATAATAGTCTGTCTCTCTGTTTTTACCACCAAAGTGGATAACCTCACATTTATCCACATTATACTTCATCTGCCATGCATTTGCCCACTCACCTAACCTATCCAAGTCGCTCTGCAGCCTCACAGCATCCTCCTCGCAGCTCACACTGCCACCCAACTTAGTGTCATCCGCAAATTTGGAGATACTACATTTAATCCCCTCATCTAAATCATTAATGTACAGTGTAAACAGCTGGGGCCCCAGCACAGAACCTTGCGGTACCCCACTAGTCACTGCCTGCCATTCTGAAAAGTACCCATTTACTCCTACTCTTTGCTTCCTGTCTGACAACCAGTTCTCAATCCATATAAAAGGTTACTGCACAAGATAAAAGTTTACAGGGTTGGGGGTAATATATTAGCATGGATAGAGGATTGGCTAACTAACAGAGAACAGAGAGTCGGGATAAATGGTTCATTCTCTGGTTGGCAACCAGTAACTAGTGGGTTGCCGCAGGGATCTGTTGTGTATGTAAACCTGTAATTACCATGTCTAACCACCAGAGGGCTTATCCCCTGGAATCCCAAGGGATCCCACAATAAACCTTGGGAGCACCTGTATATAAGGCCTCACAGGCTGGAGAGGCACCCTGAGATCTGAAATAAAGGACTATAGTCACACTTACTTTGTGCTAGCAGTATCTAGTCTGACTCTTCATTCAAGACATAACAGGATCAGTGCTGGGACCCCAACTATTTACAATCTATATTAACGACTTGGAAGAAGAGATTGAGTGTAACGTAGCCAAGTTTGCTGACGATACAAAGATGGGAGGAAAAGAAATGTGTGAGGAGGACAGAAAAAAATCTGTAAAAGGACATAGACAGAACTAAGTGAGTGGGCAAAAATTTGGCAGATAATGTTGGAAAGAGTGAGGTCATGCACTTTGGCAGAAAAAAATCAAAGAGCAAGTTATTATTTAAATGGAGAAAGATTGCAAAGTGCTGCAGTACAGCGGGACGTGGGGGTACTTGTGCATGAAACACACAAGGATAGTATGCAGGTACAGCAAGTGTTCAGGAAGGCCAATGGAATCTTGGCCTTTATTGCAAAGGGGATGGAGTATAAAAGCAGGGAAGTCTTACTACAGCTATACAAGGTATTGGTGAGGCCACACCTGGAATACTGCATGCAGTTTTGGTTTCCATATTTACGAAAGGATGTACTTGCTTTGGAGGCAGTTTGGAGAAGGTTCACTAGGTTGATTCCGGGGATGAGGGGGTTGACTTATGAGGAAAGGTTGAGTAGGTTGGGCCTCTACTAATTGGAATTCAGAAGAATGAGAGGTGATCTTATCGAAACATATAAGATTGTGAGGGGGTTTGACAAGGTGGATGCAGAGAGGATGTTTCCACTGATGGGGGGAGACTAGAACTAGCGGGCACGATCTTAGAATAAGGGACCGCCCATGTAAAACAGAGACGGGGAGAAATTTCTTCTCTGAGGGTTGCAAATCTGTGGAATTCACTGCCTCAGAGAGCTGTGGAAGCTGGGACATTGAATAAATTTAAGACAGAAATAGACAGTTTATGAAACGAAAAGGGGATAAGGGGTTATGGGGAGCGGGCGGGGAAGTGGAGCTGAGTCCATGATCAAATCCGCCATGATCTTACTGAATGGCGGAGCAGGCTCGAGGAGCTGTATGGCTACTCCTGTTCCTATTGCTTATGTTCTTATAGAGGAAAGAAAACACAGATAGAGGACAGACAGAGAGAGAGAACTCAGATAGAGTATACAGAGAGAACATAGATAAAGAATAAGGGGAGAGAGAACACAGATAGAGGATAGAGGGAGAACAGGAATTTCAAAATAGTGCCTTTACCCAAAGGAAGTCACTTACATCATTGGGAATGGTGAGTTCATGAGTACTGGCTGGGGGATTGGCATCCAAACCTATGAAAATATGAGGAACAAGTGATTAGTAATGGAATACAGATGTGCAACATCATAGAAACATAGAAATTAGGTGTAGGAGCAGGCCATTCTGCCCTTCGAGCCTGCACCGCCATTCAATAAGATCATGGCTGATCATTTTCAACCTCAGTATCCTCTTCCTGCTTTCTCTCCATACCCCTTGATCCCTTTGGCCGTAAGGGCCATATCTAACTCCCTCTTGAATATATCTAACGAACTGGCATCAACAACTCTCTGCGATAGGGAATTCCACAGGTTAACCACTCTCTGAGTGAAGAAGTTTCTCCTCATCTCGGTCCTAAATGGCCTACCCCTTATTCTTAAATTGTGACCCCTGGTTTGGAATTCCCCAATAACGGGAACATTCTTCCTGCCTCTAAACTGTCCAATCCCGTCAGAATTATATATGTTTCTGTGAGATCCCCTCTCATTCTTCTAAACGCCAGTGGATACAAGCCCAGTTGATCCAGTCTCTCCTCATATGTCAGTCCTGCAATCCCGGGAATCAGTCTGGTGCACCTTCGCTGCACTCCCTCAACAGCAAGAACGTCCTTCCTCAGATTAGGAGACCAAAACTGAACACAATATTCAAGGTGTGGCCTCACCAAGGCTCTGTACAACTGCAGTAAGACCTCCTGCTCCTATGCTCAAATCCTCTAGCTATGAAGGCCAACATGTTATTTTCCTTCTTCACCGCCTGCTGTACCTGCAAACCAATCTTCAATGACTGATGTACCATGACACCCAGGTCTCGTTGCACCTCCCCTTTTCCTAATCTGTCACCATTCAGATAATATTCTGTCTTCCTGTTTTTGCCATCAAAGTGGATAACCTCACATTTATCCACATTATACTGCATCTGCCATGCATTTGCCCACTCACCTAACCTATCCAAGTCACCCTGCAGCCTGTTAGCATCCTCCTCACAGCTCACACCGCCACCCAGCTTAGTTTCATCTGCAAACTTGGAGATATTACATTCAATTCCTTCATCTAAATCATTGATGTATATTGTAAATAGCTGGGGTCTTAGCACTGAACCCTGCGGCACCCCACTGGTCACTGCCTGCCATTCTGAAAAGGACCCATTTATTCCGACTCTCTGCTTCCTGTCTGCCAACCAGTTCTCTATCCACGTCAATACATTACCCCCAATACTATATGCTTTAATTTTGCACACTAATCTCTTGTGTGGGACCTTGTCAAAAGCCTTTTGAAAGTCCAAGTACACCACATCCACTGGTTCTCCCTTGTCCACTCTACTAGTTACATCCTCAAAAAATTCTAGAAGATTTGTCCAGCATGATTTCCCTTTCATAAATCTATGCTAACTTGGACCTGGTCACTGCTTTCCAAATGCGCTGCTATTTCATCTATTGATTCCAACATTTTCTCCAACACCGATGTCAGGCTAACCCCCCCCCCCCCCCGGTCTATAATTCCGTTTTCTCTCTCCCTCCTTTTTTTAAAAAAAAGTGGAGTTACATTAGCTACCCTCCAGTCCATAGGAACTAATCCAGAGTCTATAGAATGTTGGAAAATGACCACCAATGCATCCACTATTTCTAGGGACACTTCCTTAAGTACTCTGGGATGCAGACTATCAGGCCCTGGGGATCTATCAGCCTTCAGTCCCATCAATTTCCCTAACAAAATTTCCTGACTAATAAGGATTTCCTTCAGTTCCTCCTTTTCGCGAGACCCTTGGTCCCCTAGTACTTCCGGAAGGTTATTTGTGTCTTCCTTCATGAAGACAGAACCAAAGTATTTGTTCAATTGGTCTGCCATTTCTTTGTTTCCCATTATAAATTCACCTGATTCTGACTGCAAAGGACCTACGTTTGTCTTCACTAATCTTTTTCTCTTCACATATCTATAGAAGTTTTTGCAGTCAGTTTTTATGTTCCCAGCAAGCTTCCTCTCGTACTCTATTTTTCCCCTCCTAATTAAACCTTTCATCCTCCTCTGCTGAATTCTAAATTTCTCCCAGTCCTCAGGTTTGCTGCTTTTTCTGGCCAATTTATATGCTTCTTCCTTGGTTTTAACACTATCCCTAATTTCCTTTGTTAGCCACGGTTGAGCTACCTTCCTAGTTTTATTTTTACTCCAGACAGGGATGTACAATTGTTGAAGTTCATCCATGTAATCTATCAATGTCTGCCATTGCCTATCTACTGTCAACCCATTAAGTATCATTTTCCAGTCTATCCTAGCCAATTCACGTCTCATACCATCGAAGTTACCTTTCCTTAAGTTCAGGACCCTAGTCTCTGAATTAACACTGTCACTCTCCATCTTAATAAAGAATTCTACATATTTTGGTCACTCTTCCCCAGGGGGCTTCGCACAAGATTGCTAATTAGTCCTCTCTCATTACACAACACCCAAGTCTAGGATGGCCAGCTCTCTAGTTGGTTCCCCGACATATTGGTCTAGAAAGCCATCCCTAATAACTCCAGGAAATCCTCCTCCACCGCATTGCTACCAGTTTGGTTAGCCCAATCAATATGTAGATTAAAGTCACCCATGATAACTGCTGTACCTTTATTGCACGCATTCCTAATTTCTTGTTTGATGCCATCCTCAACCTCACTACTACTGTTTGGTGGTCTGTACACAACTCCCACTAGCTTTTTCTGCCCTTTGGTAGTCCGCAGCTCTACCCATACAGATTCTACATCATCCAAGCTAACGTCCTTTCTTACTATTGCGTTAATTTCCTCTGTAACCAGCAACGCTACCCCACCTCCTTTTCCCTTCCGTCTATCCTTCCTGAATGTTGAATACACCTGGATGTTGAGTTCCCAGCCTTGGTTACCCTGGAGCCATGTCTCCGTAATCCCAATTATATATACTCATTAATAGCTGCCTGCGCGGTTAATTCATCCACCTTATTACGAATACTCCTCGCATTGAGGCACAGAGCCTTCAGGCTTGTCTTTTTAACACTGTTTGTTCTTTTAGAATTTTGCTGTAATGTGGACCTTTTCCCTTTTTGCCTTGGGTTTCTCTGCCCTCCACTTTTATTATTCTCCTTTCTATCTTTTTCTTTTGCCCCCATTTTATTTCCCTCTGTCTTCCTGCATAGGTTCCCACCCCCCTGTTATATTAGTTTAACCCCTCCCCAACAGCACTAGCAAACACTCCCCCGAGGACATTGGCCCAGGTCCTGCCCAGCTGCAGACCATCCGGTTTGTACTGGTCCCGCCTCCCCCAGAACCGGTTCCAATGTCCCAGGAATTTGAATCCCTCCATCTTGCACCACTCCTCAAGCCACGTATTCATCTTGGCTATCCTGCTATTTCTACTCTGACTAGCATGCGGCACTGGTAGCAATCTTGAGATTACTATTTTTGAGGTCCTACTTTTTAAATTTAACTCCTAACTCCCTAAATTCAGCTTGTCGGACCTCATTCCACTTTTTACCTACATCGACAATGCAATCCTCTTGCCTTGCACATACGCATTCGAGGCTCAGTTCCACACAGTCAGATTTGTTCTTTATCACACATACATTGTCAAATTCATCTCTGACCAGTTTCTCACAACATGCAAACCAGATTCACATTTCATGATTTTCACAAAAATATTTACTGAAATGTCCGTCTCATTAGGGTTGCTTGCGTGGAAAGCAGTTGCATCAAAATTAACACTTTTGACATAAAAGGTTTCTTCTGATATAAAGGCCTCGAGATATTTAGTTCACTTCTTTGCAATATAGTCATGTCATGTGCCAAGACTGAATTTCATGGTGCTTGCATCCACCCAAACTCATTTTAGGGACGTGTTAAAAAAGGACTCTTAGAGCTTCAAAAAGATTGTTTTGAACTCAGAATACTGTTTAACATATTAAATAATGTTAAGTAATGCCTTGCTGTCCTATATGATCTAACTTGCTTCTGGGTATATTTCTTTCTCGATAAACAATTAGTAGTTGGGCAGAAGTATATGTTTATCCTTGTGTTTTTCAACTGATTGGAGAGATAAGGAATTTATAGTAGGAATCCTGCATTATTCCCAGTAAAAATGTAAACTGCTCGACTTCAAGTACACTACATGTATATGTTTTGGCTTATGAGAGGTGCAGACCTGCTTATAGAAGATGCCTTTTATGTTAAGCACACGCAAGGCGTGCTGGGAGAAACCCCAAATTGTCAAGTTATATTTTTTCCTATGTATTTTCTAGTTAATTAAAGTATAACAACTCAGAATTTAACTGACCAGTTCAAGTTGCACTATCACTATTTTTAATTTTGAACTATGTAGATTTTCATAGGACAGATGAGGCAGTCAGTCAGTGACAGACAGGATCTTAATGAGAAGGACTGATTATCCCAAGTGCTATCAAGTGCAATAGTCAATATTTATCTAGCTTCTGACTAGTGTGTCATCTACACATTAGCTTATTTAATATCAATCCGTTGTGGTCTTAATGGGTTTCTGATTAAGCTTTTAGATCAGATTCTACCTACATAACAGTTACTGCATTCAGAGTAATCCATTATACGATCATCACAAACAGTGCTAGAAGCAGAAACCATAATAGGCATTAAAAGGTATGTGGATAAATATTTGATACAGAAACATTTACAAGGGTATAAGGAAAGGGCAAGGTAATGGGACTATGATTAGCTCTTACAGACAATGGGTATAGGTGCAATTGGCTGAATGGCCTCCTTCTGTGCTATAAAATTCCATTGGAAAATCGAGATTAAATTATTAGATTAAGACACCAAACAGAAAGATGCAATGTATTTATTTTTTATGCAAAGTATTATTGAACATAAACTGCAGCATCCTGTATGATAATTTCCATATCCTACTAACTATATTTTGTTCCTTTGGAGACTGGAGTATGAAACCGGAGCAGGGAGAAGTGAAGGTGATATCTTCTTGCTGATTGCCGTTAGGATTGCAGTTTTCATTTTGCTTTTATAGTGTTCGATTACCAGTTGTAATGTTTCAAACCTCCATTAGAACTGTACATAAACTGGAAAATCTCATTTATGGGAAACTTAAATGAGCAAAGATCCTGGCTGTCAAAGTACAAACAAATCAGCCATTGTGTCTTTTCAATGTACTGCACTACCTTTCTGGCATCATTCTTGTTTTAGGAATACTGAGCAAAACATGTCGGACTCAGTCATTCTTATATTTTATTTGTCTGCTCTTTTGCACTGTATTAATATCAAACATGTAGAATTTGAAAGTCCTTTGCGGAAAATCATGAGAAATGTGTGTAGCTGCTTTACGCTATAGGTTGCAAATTACCTTTGGGTCACTTACACAGTTGTGAAGTGACCATCCAATTTTTGTTCGTAAATGCAGAAATTAAAAACTTTGCCGAATAGATGCTCAAAAATCTTTATGGAAAGCACTTTCCTACATTTCAAATGACTTGTTCAAACATGGAAACAACCATTACATGTTCTGCTATTTGGTACAAGTTTGTATACAACATGAAATGATTTTAACATTTATTTCAGAGTTGTTCAGCGCAGAGACTAAAAAGAGCAAAGACGCTGTTGGATTAATGATTTAACTTAAACTTTGAGAAACTGATCCACATCCAAACTACACATTCACTTCCTTTCACAGTCAAAAGTAAGTTATCAATAGAAGAATGATAGAAATGAATTAGGCCTTATCTTACAAGTTCATTAGTTAAAAAAGTTTAGATTCAACCCTGAAGCACTGATTATATATCCATTTCATTTTTTAAAAACTACGAGAGAGAGAGAGAGAGAGAGAGAGAGAGAGAGAGAGAGAAACAGAGGTGCCAAGAAAAGGAACTGAATAGGGCACTGTGGGTACGTACCAGGGAAACCAGGGGTGGTCTGCCCAAGGGGAGTAAAGGGGGTATGCTGCATAGCCAACTGATGAAGCTTGGTCAACTGCTGGGGGGTAGGAGGGGAAATTAGAACTAACTGATTACTTTACAATAACACAAACACTACTCTTAGAAACAAAAAAATAAAGTCAGTAAACAATGAACCATGCGGCAACATGGCAAACACTTAATTTGATGGAAAATAAGGTACTTTTTTTTAAATTGCAAATTATGTGCCTTGTGTCCCACCCTTAATGTCTCTCAATATCAATAGGATCTGGTCAGGAAGATTGGTGCTAGTCACTGCAAAATTTCTCCTGGCAGACAAGAGGAAGCAAACGTTCACCCTCAGCTCTGTGAGCCAGCCAGACAGTTGCAGAAGACTTTCTGAAAGTGGATGTTGGCAAGCCAGGTTTCATCTGGTGCCTTATCCAAAAGCTACCGATACCTACGTAACAGGAGAGTCAGCCTCTGTTGGGACTCAAACATACCCCAGGTTCCTGATTCTTCATTACAGTTTTTTATTTCCATTTTTCCTCTCAAGGACTCTGGTCTCCATGCAGGTTCCTTCAGCTGGGAGGATGGGTGAGTAAGCTGCGGACTTCTCCACAAGGTCGATGCCAGAGCCGCTTTGTACTCAGCCGACAAGAGGCACGCATCCTGTGGAGCAAGATGGCCAGTGTCAGAGTTGAGATGCTCCAGTAGCACGAGACTCCCTGCCTTGCTGTCTGACTGAGAACTGAAGGAACTCACTGCAACTGTAGCTGGAAGATTAGAGCATCCGATATTGTTGGCATCGAAGAAATTCATCACAAGTGTAGTTGCAGGATTTGAGTTTTAGGCAACATTGCGACTCAAACCCACGATGCAAGGAGCATTTTAACTGCTCAAATAAGGATAGGTTGCTTATTTTACCATGCAGCACTAAACTTTCAGGATCTAACTGCATGGTTAGAAGTTAACGTATCCCTTTTGTCTCAAGACCACCCATCAACAAACACAACAGTGCTGTTAGCATAGTATCATTTTTGTTACCAATAGAGTAACCAGAAGAGAAAGGAATGGAAACTGAAAATATATCAATTAACACTGAACCTGCAGAGGTTACGTGGTTCCTGACCCCACCCTTCTTAAACTAACGTGATAAAACATTCATTTTTAATGGGTTCATGATGCTTACTAGATCTTGTGATATCAATAGTATTGGATGTCTGAAATCTCACTTAGTATGCCTCATTGTGCTGAAGACATTCAATGTAAATATATATACCGATGGTTGTGGGGGGGGGGGGGGGTAGGAGGAGAGGGTAGGGGGAGGGGAGGTTGGGTAAAGATTAGAGTTACAAGCCAGTATTCCAACTAGGCAAGATTATCAGAACGTAATTTGAAGTACTATGTCACACTGACTTATTTTATAGCATTAGTTTCATATAAATATATAAATTTCAAGGCCTTTGCAGAATTTATAATGTCTCAAGTTTAATTTAGAAAAGCATGTATGCTTTAATTTCACTGTAGTTCCAAGCTTATTTAAGTGAAAGCTGTCAGTAGAAGTAGCAAGAAATCTTCCGACACAAATACCCGGTCATGCGACTTGCAGGAAGCTACAGGCAATAAAGCTGCAAAATCGATGAGGGGCTTGGAGGTACTTAGAGGATGTGTACATTCGGTTTTCTTCATGTTCTACAAGTGGGCATTTCTCCACCTTAGAACTGCATTGTGAAAAATCGAAGATAATATAGATTGAAACACCTGACAAGAGATTGGAATATCATATAGGCATTTAAAAGTCACTGCTTAAAAAATTACTGGAGTTGTGTGCTTCACATATTCTATTTACATGGAAGAAGGTTATAGTTGCATCCTTTCTAAGAAACGCTTTTGTTGTTTGAGATGTTGAAGCAATTCTTCACTCAACTGGAGTGACAGAGAACTAAGCCTATTCTTCAGCGTCCGCCACTGTGGCATATATGCCAAGAACTGCAGGTAAATGAAAAAGGCAGAAATTCAACCCACCAAGATGCAGAATAGTAATCCTCACAGGGCAATACAAATGCTACTCTGTTGAATTGTGTACTTTTAATTGGCAAGCTGTAGGTAGTATTAAACAATTCAACGACCGCCAGTGCCAATTAATGATCACATTTTAAGAAATTATCTGGCATCACATTTATGATATTTTTGTTTTTATTTACAGTGCTATTTCAGAGTTCCTTTTGATGGCACTCCTGACCTTGCAACAGTCACAGTTCTCAGCACCACCACCAGGCACTTTGCACAGCCCTCTTGTGCACTGCATAAGCTGATTAGAGAGCCAACATGGATTTGCAAAGGGTAGGTCATGTCTAATTGAATTTTTGAGGAAGTAACTACAAGTAGACAGAGGAATGTCTATGAATGTAATTTATATGGCCTTCCAGAAGGCATTCGATAAGGTTCCACACGAGAGACTGTTAGCTAAAATTGAAGCTCATGGAATTGAAGGCAAATTATTGACCTAGTTAGGTATTTGTGAGGCAGTAGAAAACAGAACGTAGGGATGATGGGTGTGTACCCAGAAGGATCTGGGCCTCAACGATTCACTATATTTATTAATGACTTAGACAACACAACAGATAGTCATATGTCCAAGTTTGCCAATGACAAAAAGATTGGTGGTATAGTAAGTAGTGTAGACGGAAACATAAAATTGCAAAGAAACATTGATAAAGTGAGTGAACAAAACTGTGGCAGATGGATTTCATCGCAGGCGGATCAAACAAGGTTAAATCCAATTAGTGGTAAAAAGCTAGGAACAGTGGAGGTCCAAAAAGATTTAGGGGGCCCATGTGCACAATCATTAAAATAATCAAAAGAGCTAATGGACTGTTAGCCTTTATAACTAGAGGACTAGAATATAAAGGGAGGAAGTTCTGCGACAGCTGTACAAAGCCCTAGTTAAACCACATGTGGAGTACTGTGCACAGGTCTGGGCACCGCACCTGAGAAAGGATATATTGGCCTTTGAAGGAGTGCAATACAGATTCATCAGAATGTTACCAGGCTCTAATGGTTACATTATAAGGAGAGATTACATAAACTAGCCTTGGAATATAGAAGGTCAAGGGGTGATTTAATTGAGGCTTTTAGGATTTTGAAAGGAATTGATAGGGTTGATGGAGAGAAACTTTTTCCACTGGTGGGGAATCTAAGACAAGGAGACATACCCTTAAAATCAGAGCCAGGCCAGTCAGGAGAAAAGTTAGGAAACACTTCTTCACTCAAAGGGTGGTAGAAGTATGGAACGCTCTACCACAAAAAGCAGTAGAAGCTAGCTCAATTAATAATTTTAACTCTGAGGTGGATAGATTTTTGTTAGACAAGGGTATATAAAGGACATGGAGCCAAGGTGGTTGGATGGAGTTCGATCAGCCATAGAATAGTGGAACGGGCTCAAGGGGCTGACCTACTCCTGTTGCTATGTCTCTACTTTTTGGAATAATTTCAATACAGAAGTTCATGTTCTGCAGGTGCATTACAATTCTGTCCCTAATTCAGTTATTTGTCCTGCAAATACTTCAAGTTATGACCTTTGAACCCCCGTTTCCCCCTTTGATGTTGAGCATAGTTTACCAGAATTTGGATACACAATAGTGTGCATTGTGCTACAAGACTGAATACCACCAAGTTATTGTAATAAAATCTAGTTCATGTTATTATTTATTTTGTGCAGGTTTAGCCGATCATTTTGTTGTTGTTGCTAGTGATAGTGTCACAGTGGACAGCAATGGAGGCTCTACTCTCATTCACGTCCATGATTAGGCTAGAAGTGATATTGATATATTTATTTTACTGGCAGATACAGAGTTACATAGTTGTAAATGAAATTCTTTCCAATAGAAAATGGCTACATAACTCTGTTCAAAAACATTTTTTATCCCTAGGGATGTGGAACACTAACTATAGAGTATCAGGTGTCACCTCAGTATTAATTTGATCCAACTATAATCACCAAGAGAGTGAGGCACTTATTTTCCATCAAATACTCTTGTAAACATTACAATATAACAAAGTGGTCAGTTAAAAACAGTTACTGGAGATCACAAATACATAGGCAACTATACAAGTGAAATCTTAACAGAACATTTCATTATTAATATTCGTTAATAGTAGTAATGTACATAATCATGCATTTTATTTTCCATTTGTGGTCATGATTAGGGTAGAAAATGGGGAAAAACTCACATCTGGGTGTGGAATGGCATACTGTCCCTGAATTGTATAGGCCTGTAAAAACGAAATGAAAAAAAAAAGAAAAAAATCTTCTTCAGAAGTTCCATGTCTGAGAAATCATTCACAATTAACACCACTGCAAGCACCCGACCTGTGTCTAATTTCTCTACTCTGGAATGCATGATGTCTCAGCAAAGGTTTTGGCCAATAAATTCAAAGAAAAACATGCAAAAACCATAGGATTTTACTGATAGGAATTTTGAGCTGGGAAAAGACAAAAAAAAAACAGGATGAAGTGACACCTGCAGACAATTCATTGTGCAGTACCCATTTCATTTTAGAAAACAACATTTCCTGTGACAGCTATAATCACACAATGTATCGGAGAGTGAACTGTTATTTGAAGATTGGATATTGGTGTTTGCCACTGGTATTTAATGGCAAGTTCCAGTTCGAATGATAACACACCAAAGCACTGCACATGTCTTGCAAACATCCATTCATCCCAGAGAAAGGACTCCCTGGTTAGTTTTCACCACCAATTTTCTACAAGACTGGCTTTGCCCTGCAACGAATATGCTTTGATAATATACAGATATATACATAAACATTCTAAAGACTGCACATGTCATTGAGACTATGTACTTGCTCTATTTGTATTAAATTCAATGTGTTTAAGAACGAATTGGGGATGGGGTGTGGAGTGTCACAGCAAAGTTTTGCAGTAATATGACTGAGGGTGCAATTATGTCACCACACTGCTAATCACAATTGTTGTTACTTTATTATTCAAACAAAGGCAAATATATGAAAATCATTTTGGACAGACATGTGTGCTGCAGGAGATGAAACAGCAGCTGTTGTGCAAAGTTGCTACAATAACAACCATGGTGCTGCAGCAGAACTTTCAGGGAAAGCTATTCGAAGAATAGTGAGTCTGTGCTAAAACACATAGGGGCCCAGAATTTGCAGTCATTTCGCCGTAGAAACTGACCGTAACTTCAGGATTTAGCGCATGTGTAGCCGAATGCTGAAATACTGCAGTTGTGGTCAGGCATTCACTGCTCCTCCACAAGCTGTGCTGTGACCGCTCCCACCCCCACTCCCCAACAGAACCGACAATCAGCGTAATCTATGAAATCAGGGAAACTGACGGAAACGTTGGTTCTTCCGCAGTAATTATGTTGTTAGTTCCCCACTGACAGTTGGACCCAAAGGGATTAGGTGTAACTGGGATTTTTACAGCCTATTCACTGCTAAACAAAGGTTAATGCCCTGAAAAACTAATTTTAATTTTGCTTCGCCACTGACTGCAAATTCCAGGCTCATAATATGGTGACTCTAATTTATTAACAATAAAACATGATCCTGTAAATCTTGGAAAATAGTGAATTGAATGACAATAGAGTAAAAAGCTCTGGATGCTCGCTGGGAGTGATATGGTACTCGTATTCTAAGATTACACAGTAACAAAAATAATAAGTAATTGTTCTTCTATGCCACTGATCAGTATAGTGCCTTTTTAAGCTATATAGGTAAACACTACTGGGTTTAGGCTGTAAATGGTTCCTGCACAAAGTATGAACAAGAATATTGAAAGCAGAGTAGTTTGAGTGTGCAGAAGATATTTGCATATAAACTCTGCTACTTGAGCATATGTAGCTGCTATAACAATAGTCTTTTTGGTTGAGATTTTCAATACTTTTCGGAAGGTATGCATTATGTAGATGAAAGCGTCTGTACCAATTCCTTAAAATATTAGTGTATCCTTGCCCTGATGCAGCACCATTGCTTTCTCCTACTTTCAGTATCTGTATTCGCTTGCACATAGTTTTTTAAATAATCTCATGTAGCATTTTAGAAAATCAAACATTGCACCTATCACATAATGTATGAATCATCTCCTAGGCTTACCTTGCGGATATGCTGCTTTGACTGCCATCTTTGGGAGAAAGGTAGGGGCTTTACACGGTCAGGTACAGAACTGAATAAAGACCATTGCTGTTCATCTGGGTGGTCCTGAAATGATCATGCTCTCTCTCATACCCCTCAATCACTTCATTTGGCAACTAACTATTCAGCTCCCTCTTCATTTAGCTGACACTATCTACCACTGCTTTCCTTGGCAGTCTGTTTCACACATATGTCTGTCCAACATGTCTTTTCTGATGAATGTGTGCGCTCTGGTTATAGCGCTCGTGTCTATGTCAATGTAATAGTGCTCACTTTACCAACATCCTTTAACGTGAAAGATCTATGCATGTATAATAGATGACAAAAGTAAAATGGAAGAAAAAGCAAAATAATTTAGCTTGGAAACTCATTGAACTGTGAAATTACACCCAAAGCAGTGAATGTTCTGAAGTAGACAATCTAGTATAAAAGAGTCTTAACTGAAGAGATCTGAAAAATAATTTACCACAAAGTGATCTTCAATTTGGGTACAATTACTTCCGTCAGGTTCACACACAAATATACTGTTCTCATACAGGCAAATTGTGTGGGCTGGGATACTAGGGCGGTATCATAACATCTGTCTTTCAGAGGTGTGCCTGGCCATCATTTCCCAAAATCTCTACTACAGATTCCCAGGATTTTTTCTTGCTGCAGACATCACTTGGTTGGTATCACATGCCCTTGAAACATTTTTTTTTAAGTGCATTTCAAACTACACTTTTGAGCAGGAGTTTACCAAAATCTTGCTTCTTGCAGACAGTGGCTTTTTAATGATTATCTATAGTTTAGCACTACCTTAAATATAGTTGATTATTTTCCATTTTGCTGAAAACTCTCTTCTCTGCCTCCCCATCTTTTTTCAGGATACACCATACCTTCCTCCCTAGCTGCAACGACAGACTGGAGAACTACTCCTAGATAGCTGCCTATGTAGCTCCATTAGAAGTGGAAAGATGCACAAAAGTAGCCCAAGTGACCAGCTCTTCATGTTTTCATGAAGCGACATTTGACTTCCACATTGTACCATGTGTGATAAAATGGCTGATAGTAAGTAAAAAACACCTGGGGAACTGTAGCCACAAACAAAAGTCTCACCACTTGGTGATACAGTATGCAAGAGCTGTAATGCTTTTCAGAAGCATCACAGAAGCCTGCTTACTCAACCTGTTGCGATGGGGAGACATACTGTCACTACTATATACAATTTAGATAATTTTTTTTTACTGTTAATACTGGTTAGCACAACGCTTTCGGATTCAGTCACAAAACTAGAAGTTTTATCGAATACTGACTACTGTGAAAACACTTACTTGCTATAGTAAGAAATATATTTTCCTAAATTCCCCTTTAGTTGGAGGGCAAAGCATTGCAGCCCCAGTCAGAAAATTCTCTGTTACTTAAACACGGACTAATGTTTAATTAAAACGTCTCAATAAATGCTTATTACTGAATAGTTGGAAACTCCCTAACTAGAATTTGCACCAGCCCTTCTACTATCCAGTTACGTGGTGAGAAATCATGAAGTGGGTATATGTCTAACACTGAATCAGTGGTTTAAACTAACAGTACTGAATGTCAATAAGTGAACTTTCTAAGATGATTTGAAAGTATGTGATAGTTACTCAGTACATAGATAATATCTTTGCTGAGACAAGCACGTCTGGGATGTTCTGGAGCTACTCAACAATACTGTCACACATACATGTATATACACTCAAGTGGGAGCATGGGCAGACAGACGCACATATGCACACAATCTTCTAAGCAGTTTCCGACACGGCTCGGTGGCCATTAGGATACAACATGCAAGTGAAGATGAGAAACCTGAATGCACTAACAGGCAGTGGCTGGTGCTGCAGTAAGAGGCTGAGGTTGGCTGCGGAGGCTGAGAGGGGATCTGCTCTTACCTGGCCACCTGCAAAAATGACGGGGGCAGAGGCGGGCTTTGGGCGGTAGGGGATGGTGGCACCTTTCGGTGGGGACTAGGAGGGACAGGGAAAGCATGTTAGAAACAGCATTAGAACAGGTTCATCTCTGAAAAAATAAAGGCAAATTCAATCACAAAACAGAGAAAATACACAATAATTACAAACATTTTTATAACTGCAGTACTCCTCATTAATCTAGAATTCATTGAATCAAGATATATGCATCACAAATTTATACTTGTAATTTAAAAAAACTGAGAATTTATGTTAGTCATATAGACTAAATTAAGATCAATATTCATTGCTGTTTGATGTTTTACTGTTTTTTTTCAAATGTATGCAGCAGAAAGTCATTCAACAATGTCAAACATCCTTCTTCCCCACTCTGTCCCACAAAAACATTTTTTGACAAAGCTATAATGTTCTAACTACTTCTATCTCACTCTGAAAATATATTTCAAAAGTAGGGAAAATTTGTGACATTACGTGGTGTTAATCCAAGAGCCTGGAATGAACAGGTCAAGCTTTAGACGCTACAGAAATGGAAGTGCGGTGCAGTTTCACATTTTAAAAAAGAATCATCTTGGCAAATGTAAAATTCCGACATAAAACGAGATAGGCACAGTCTCAACTTGATTCGTCGTGGCATGGGCTTACAAAGACTACCAATTGTTTGGCACTAACCAGCAAGGTCAAAGAGGCCATAAAGATAGCTGGTGTGTGAACAAGAGAAAGAAACTGCAAGAGTGGTAGAGGTGCTCTTCTGATAGTGAGGCAGAGGAGAGGGAGCTTTACTCTGTTTTTTTACACAATTGCTTGATGTGGTGACTGGGTGCAAAGATGTAAATATGTTTCATTCGCCAGCATGGATATCTCAGCTTTCTTCGGTCAAGAGTTTGCCAAAACATGTTTTTGTGTCTGTCGTGCGACAACTGCACATCATCATCATCATCATCATAGGCAGTCCCTCGGAATCAAGGAAGACTTGCTTCAACTCTTAGAATGAGACCCTAGGTGGCCGAACAGTCCAATTCGAGAGCCACAGTCCCTTTCACAGGTGGGACAGATAGTCGTTGAGGGAAAGGGTGGGTGGGACAGATTTGCCGCACGCTCTTTCCACTGCCTGCGCTTGATTTCTGCATGCTCTCGGCTATGAGACTAGAGGTGCTCGCTGCCCTCCCGGATGCTCTTCCTCCATTAGGGCGATCTTTGGCCAGGGACTCCCAGGTGTCAGTGGGGATATTGCACTTTTTCATGAAGCTTTGAGGGTGTCTCTGTAACGTTTCCTCTGCCTACCTTTGGCTTGTTTGCCATGAAGGAGTTCCGAGTTCAGCACTTGCTTTGGGAATCTTGTGTCTGGCATGCGAACGATGTGGCCTGCCCAGCGGAGTTGATCAAGTGTGGTCAGTGCTTCAATGCTGGGGATGTTGGCCCTCCAGTGGCGACTGGGCCTCTCCTCCTCGACAACGGCTGGATCGCTCCTTCACCACAAGTGACCTCCTCCTCAATGGCTATTGGATCCTCCTCTCCTACGACGGCAGTTGGCCTCCCCTCCTCTTTCAGCGACGACTGGAGCTCTCCTTCCCCACTGGTGACCTGGCCTCTTCTCCTCCTCCAGCACGTGATGAGTACCATGGCTGTGACCCCCCTGATAACTGTACATGCAGGTGACGGCTTGGTAGTTTTTGTAAACCCATGCCACTAGGTATCAAGTTAAGACTGTACCTACCTCATTTTATGTAGGAACTTTACATTTGCCAAGGTTATCTTTCTTAAAAAAAAATTGAAACTGCAATTATCTTTCTTAAAAGAAAATTGAAATTGCAATGAGCTTCCATTTCTGTATTAGGGAAATTGAACATTTGTCTACTTGTGCCAAGTGACACCATCAAGCACTCTCAAGTCAGCTACAGCAACGATCAGATACAATGCAGAGTGCTCCTATATTATCCAGTCATTATTACATATTACTACTTGGTCTGCTGAAGTATCAATGATGCTCAAGTAACTGTCAAGAATCATGGACCGGGGGTGGGGTTAGTTGCTATGATTTGAAAATCCTATTTAAATAATTGGATACACTTTGCTGACCTGGATAAATGACATCCTTCTGATCATCCTTATGTGTGACAAATAACAAGTTTAACAAAATAATTGAAAATTTCAGAAAAACATCCTCCGAAGTCCTGTGACAGAATGTGGAATTAAAACTCCTCACACTTGTAAATCAGACGGTGAATAATCCTGAAATATTGAATTTATTTAAAGGCATCCCTAATCTACTAAGACTGCCCCTTACCTCACCAGTCTCCTTTAGCAATTGCATTTAACATATTTGCTGCTTTTCACTTCAATCACTAAGTGGAATTGTGGCAAAGGTATTTCAGCATACTTTAAAGCTTAAAGAAAAAAGTTCTTCTCCACCTCCACATATACGACTCCATTTCCAAACTAGAAAGCAACTTAGTCAGGTCAGCAACTTATCCATGATTACTGTTAATACTGTTTCAAAATTGACTGGTGAAAGATTGCTAAGAATGGGAACAACAGATTCACACAATGCAAACATAACCAGTATCAGCTCCATCTTCAAGAGACACCTGGATAACACTGACCTTTATTCAGGGCGCTCAGAGCTGGAAAGGCAAGGCGAAGTGAGCGAGTCCCATCCTCCAACCTTTCTGGTAATAATCTTTTTAATTCCAGGAAGATTCCCCACTTCCCACTGGTTTGAGAACCACGATAAGCTGACTTAACATGATTAGTGATTGCACAAGTGGAATCTATTTCACTTTTACAGTCACACTTAGCCGCAGAACTGGCAAGCCTGATGCAAGGTTATAATGTAAAATCCATACTTCCTAGTTTCGCGGGTGATACTGAAATAAGTACCCCCGTTTACCTCGAGTAAAATCATTTACTTTACCTTGAATACTAGAGTGTTGTGATCACAGCCAACCTGCTGTAAGAGCAGAAACCTAGAAAAGGTTGTTGGCGCAGTCTGGAAAGAGCCCAGGTTGGAGAATAACACTATGGAAAATTTATATACCAAGGCACAAAGGCATCCGTTTCTTTCCTTAAACTCAAGAAAAGGGACAAATATAACACCATTATTCCTTGCATTCGGGAGTTAGGGGAATGATCCTCCTTGTACAAACACTTTCATAAAAACATAGAAAATAGGTGCAGGAGCAGCCATTTGAGCCTGCACCACCATTTAACATGATCATAGCTGATCATGAAACTTCAGTACCCTACTCCTGCCTTCTCTCCAGACCCACTGATCCCTTTCGCCATAAGGGCCACATCCAACTCCCTTTTGAATATATCCAAAGGAAATGGACTCAACAACTTTGCGGTAGAGAATTCCACAGGTTCAACATTTTCTGTGTGACAAAGTTTCTCCTCATCTCGGTCCTAGATGGCTTACCCATTATCCTTAGACTGTGACCCCTGGTTCTGGATTTCCCCAACATCGGGAACATTCTTCCTGCATCTAACCTGTCCAATTCTGTCAGAATTTTATATGCTTCGAAGAGATACTCTCTCATCCTTCTAAATTCCAGTAAATATAAGCCTAGTCGATCCAGTCTTTCTTCATATGTCAGTCCTGCCATCCCGGGAATCAGTCTGGTGAACCTTCGCTGCACTCCCTCAATAGCAAGAATGTCCTTCCTCAGATTAGGAGACCAAAACGACACACAATATTCAAGGTGTGGTCTCACCAAGGCCCTGTACAACTGCAGTAAGACCTCCCTGCTCCTATACTCAAATCCTCTCGCTATGAAGGCCAACATACCATTTGCTTTCTTTACTGCCTGCTGCACCTGCATGCCTACTTTCAATGACTGATGAACCATGACACCCAGGTCCCATTGCACCTCCCCTTTTCCTAATCTGTCACCATTCAGATAATAATCTGCCTTCCTGTTTTTGCCCCCAAAGTGGATAACCTCACATTTATCCACATTATACTGCATCTGCCATGCATTTGCCCACTCACCTAACCTGTCCAAGTCACCCTGCAGCCCCTTAGCATCCTCCTCACAGCTCACACTGCCACCCAGCTTAGTGCCATCTGCAAACTTGGAGATATTACATTCAATTCCTTCATCTAAATCATTAATATATATTGTAAATAGCTGGGGTCCCAGTACTGAACCTTGTGGTACCCCACTAGTCACTGCCTGCCATTCTGAAAAGGACCCGTTTATTCCTACTCTTTGCTTCCTGTCTGTCAAGCAGTTCTCTATCCATGTCAATACATTACTCCCAATATCATGTGCCTTAATTTTGCACACTAATCTCTTGTGTGGAACCTTGCCAAAAGCCTTTTGAAAGTCCAAATACACCACGTCCACTGGTTCTCCCTTATCCACTCTACTAGTTACATCCTCAAAAAATTCTAGAAGATTTGTCAAGCATGATTTCCCTTTCATAAATCCATGCTGACTTGGACCGATCCCGTCACTGGTTTCCAAATGCGTTGCTATTACATCTTTAATAATTGATTCCAGCATTTTCTCCACCACCGATGTCAGGTCTATAGTTTCCTGTTTTCTCTCTCCCTCCTTTTTTTTTTAAAAAGTGGGTTTACATTAGCTACCCTCCAATCCATAGGAACTGATCCAGAGTCCATGGAATGTTGGAAAATGATCACCAATGCATCTACTCTTTCTAGGGCCACTTCCTTAAGTACCCTGGGATGCAGACTATCAGGCCCTGGGAATTTATCAGCCTTTAATCCCATCAATTTCCCTAACACCATTTCCTGACGAATAAGGATTTCCCTCAGTTCCTCCTTCTCGCTAGACCCTCAGTCCTCTAGTATTTTCAGCAGGTTATTTGTGTCTTCCTTAGGTGAAGACAGAACCAAAGTATTTGTTCAATTGGTCCGCCATTTCCTTGTTCCCCATAATAATTTCACCTGATTCTGACTCCAAGAAACCTACATTAGTCTTCACTAATCTTTTTCTCTTCACATATCTATAGAAGCTTTTGCACAGTTTTTATGTTCCCAACAAACTTCCTCTCATATTCTATTTCCCCCCTCCTAATTAAACCCTTTGTCCTCCTCTGCTGAATTCTAAATTTCTCCCAGTCCTCAGGTTTGCTGCTTTTTCTGGCCAATTTATATGCCCCTTCCTTGGATTTAACACTATCCCGAATTTCCCTTGTTAGCCACGGTTGAGCCACCTTCCCCGTTTTATTTTTACTCCAGACAGGGATGTACAATTGTTGAAGTTCAACCATGTGATCTTTAAATGTCTGCCATTGCCGATCCACGTCAACCCTTTAAGTATCATTCGCCAGTCTATCCTAGCCATCTCATACCATCCAAGTTACCTTTCTTTAAGTTCAGGACCCTAGTCTCTGAATTAACTGTGTCACTCTCCATCTTAATGACCATACCATATTATGGTCACTCTTCCCCAAGGGGCCTCACAAGACAAGATTGCTAATTAATCCTCTCTCATTACACAAGACCCAGTCTAGGATGGCCAGCTCTCGCGTTGGTTCCTCGACATATTGGTTTAGAAAATCATCCCTTATACATTCCAGAAAATCCTTCTCCACAGTATTGCTACCAGTTTGGTTAGCCCAATCTGTATGTAGATTAAAGTCACCCATGATAACTGCTGTACCTTTATTGCACGCATCCCTAATTTCCTGATTGATGCCATCCCCAACCTCACTACTACTGTTTGGTGGTCTGTACACAACTCCCACTAGCGTTTTCTGTCCTTTGGTGTTTCGCAGCTCTACCCATAAAGATTCCACATCATCCAAGCTAATGTCCTTCCTTACTATTGCGTTAATCTCCTCTTCAACCAGCAACGCCACCCCACCTCCTTTTCCTTTCTGTTTATCTTCCTGAATATCCCTGGATGTTGAATTCCCAGCCTTGGTTACCTCGGTCCCCAAGTGTCTAATGTTTTTAGTTAACTGTTTAAAATGCTGATGACATAGCTGACAATTCATAAAGACTTTTGTGATTTGAACAAATTTAATAAACTATGAAATGCAATTTCCCCACAGTGAGACTTTTGCTTACAAGAAACCTAGACACAGAAGCAGGATATTTACATCTCCTCTGCTAAAATTAATCTACTTGATGACCAATTTCTTTCTTCTCCATAATAAAGCATAATAATTCCACAGTGCAAATTCTCCAACCTGGGCTCTTCCCCATGTAAACATAACCTCTCCTAGGTAAATAAAGCAGTAATGCGAAGTAAAATGGTTCAAAGTATACCTTTTAATTTCTATAGTGACTGTTCATGCAAACTGGAGTAATAATCCTCTGTTGATAGTGCAGTGGAGCATTGATTGATGAGGCCAACTTGGAATGTAAAATATGAATACCAAATTTAGTTCACTCTTATTTTTCTTCCTTGTCTTTTTTTTTAAACTGGAAATTATTTGCAGCACACAGATTCAATTTTCATCCTACAATTTAAACATCAAGGTGCAGATTTTAAAAGGGGAAAAAAAAAAGAGTACAAATTGATGAATAAATGACCTACATTGCTGATACTGTCTTGCACTGTATTTCATCTGTGTGCTGTGAATAATTTCCAGTAAAAAAAAAGGCAAAGGGCTGGATCTTCAGGTCCTTTGCACTCCAGGTTTCACCCCGAAGCGACGTGAGAGGCGGCGGTGAGGTCTCCTGCGCCCCATCACGATCTTCCGGTCGGATTTTGCAGTGGCGCTGAGCAGCACTGCCGGAAAGAGCTGCGCCGGGTGTGCAATGCCTCTGGTTGCAACACCAGCAGGAAGTTTGAATTTTGCCCGATCCGTCCGCCCGGAAGTACGCCTACAATGACCGCCTGGGAAATCAGAGCGGTCCAGTGGCGCAGAGGAATGTAAAGTACTACAAAAGTAAGTGCGAGTGTTTGTTCTTTTAATTCATTTAGCGATTTGTGTTGTGGTGGCATGGGTAATGTTTTGGAATTTTTTTTTTATAAAAAGGATCCCCCCCCTCCCCGCCAGGCCACTCTCGGAGCACACTTTAAGTTCGCAAGTTTCCCATCCTTGCACCACAAAAAGTCCACAACGCCTCCCTTAGCGCTGCGCCCCCGACGCGGGGCCTAGATGCCCAAACTTGCATACAAAAGCGCAAACTATTCCCGACCAGTAACTTTCCTGCCCCACCTCAGTTTTCATCCCGAAAACAGAAAAGCCTAAAATCCAGCCCAAGGAAGAAAAACAGGTGAATGAACCAAGTTTTGGAAAAAAGTTGATGTTATGATCTGAAGGTTGAACATCAATCTTTCATCTTATCATTTATTTAAACTCTACACCTCCTATGTTACAAAACTAATTAGGCTAGACCTCTTAAGGTATATCCATCTCAGTTGCTGTATCAAAGTTGTTCAACCCCAGAAAGCTGCCCATCATTCCCTCCTTAAAACTCACTGCTCCTGATGCTCGCCTTATACTCTACCTCCAGCATCACCACACATATTTGTTTCACACATTGGATGATAGCATCTGGCATCCCAGAGATTGTCACAGCACGTTCAGTGGAATTAGGCAGCATGTCCCCTGCCACCTGGACTTGAGCCCCTGTCGACTGGAAAGAACAGAAAAACATTTATGGGTTAAAACCACAGATGTGGTGTCAGAACTTGAAGAATTCTAGAACAATGATCTGCAGCAAGTCCATTGTCCCAATTTAGTTAAACTTGCCTGCATTGTGTGTAGGTGACACATTTCAATTAGTCCAAGTGCCTCAATATGCACATACCATACAAACAGAATACAGGGAGAACAACATAATTAATTTCAATCTTGATTAAGATCGTAACCTATTATCTTAACTATATTAAAAATTGTGTTAAAATAAGAATCAAGAATTTAATGCGAATGTTTAGGTAACGGAAAATTAAATCCCACTACTTCTTCCTTCCTCACAAGATAATGTTTATGTTTATATTTATATTACATAAAATTCTAACCAGTTAGAAATTTATTGCTAGCATATCAACCGTTTCTATACTATTTATACAGTAGTTAATGAAAAAAAAAAGCAAAGATTTGCACTTATATAATGCTTTTCATGACCACTGGACGTCGCAAAACATTTGCAGCCAATGAAGTACTTTTTGAAGTGTAGTCTCTGTTGTAATGTCGGAAACGTGACAGCCAGTTGGCGCACAGCAAGGTCCCACAAACAACAATATGATAATGACCAGATAATCAGTTTTAGTGATGTTGATTGAGGAATAAATATTGGCCAGGACAGTTAATGTCAGCAAATCAACTTTTTTTTGATTATAACCAATCATACTCTTAATTACTTTTAACCAAAATTTAAAAACAATCTTGCCCGGATTCCTTGCCAAGAAAGAGTTAGCTCTGGCTATGGGTTTCATGTTCGTGGACAAGGCAATGTCATAACTGATCGATGAGAAGCTTTCTTGCAGCACAGTAAGAAAATATTTCCGCTGCCTATGGAGCTTAGACAGTAGTGTGAGCTGCAACATTGCCTTCCTGTATGCAGACATTAAACCATGCATTAACATAAGGTAAATCCGGTACTTCAGCATCATTTAAGAGTCATTTATTGACTTACTAGCATACAATTGCTGCTGCTGTATAGAAATAAAAATATAAATTTTTATTTTTCCTTTGGGTCCCAGTCACAATTTTTTGAAATTTAGTATAGGGGTTCTTGGGAACACGTCAACATCTGCAGCGGGAGCTTGAAAATGTGTTAATATTTGTCAGGAGTGCCTCACAAAAAAAAGATTGAAAGTCACTGATTTAGTGAGACAAGTAGTGGTATCAGGGATAGTGGACTTCAGTTATATGAAGAGACAAGAGAAGCTATGATTGTTCTCCTTGGAGCAGAGAAAATTGAAGGAAGGTTTTAGAGGTTATGAAGGGTTTTGTTAGATTAAATAAAGATCATTTATTTCCACTGGCAGGAGGATCAGTAACCAGAAAACACAAATTTAAGGTAATTGCCAAAAGAACCAGAGGATAGATGAGAATTTTCTTTACACAGCGAGTTATGATGGATCTGGAATTCACTGCCTGAAAGGGTGGTTAAAGTAAATTCAATAGTAACTTTCAAAAGGGAATTTGATATATACTTGAAAAGGAAAACTTTTTATAGCTACGGGGAAAGAGCAGGGAAGTGGGATTAATTTGGATAGCTCTTTCAAAGAGTCAGCATAGGCACGATAGCTTCCTTCTGTTCAGCATGATTTTATGAGCTCTCTTTGTTAGTTATCACTGGCGGCAACCAGTTGTTATGCCATCATAAGTTCAACAAAAAAATGATGTACAGTGTCCCTTCCTTATCCCAAAACAGAGCATCAGCGAGCCAAGCTGAAAACTAACTATTCACTGCCAACACTGGCAGATGAGACCAGATCATAAGACAACTCTGATCACGAACTGTAACCACCCATTTGGGAGTTTGGTACTGCACTGCCTGTGACACACTCAAATATGGGCCATATGTTTCTATCCTAATAGGGAGCATCACATTTGAAATAGGACATTTTACCAAGATCAACCATGTTCAAGTGGAGAACTGGATTATTCTGTGGAAGGAAAAGCTGACCTCACGAATTTCTTTGATCTTGGAACCCCCTTTTCCAATCAGTGATCCGCACTGACTAGCTGGTACAACGAGTCGCAGGGTCACGGGTGGTTTACTGGTGGCTGTACTGTTGGTCATTGAATTATCGATGTCCTGAAATTGCAAACATATCAGTTTTGATGTTACAGGTTGTGCTATTATTCTGAAATAATCTGCCCATTAATTTCTGTAACAAATCTGTGTAAGATATGACGTTTATAAGTTTGTTGCATTTTAAGTGCAACAGATTCTTACTATTTGACTCCCCAAATTTCACACTAGCAACTTTTAGCAAGGGGTGACAGGTATATTAGTTTAAACCTCATGTAAGGCACAAATCATTCAAATGTATAGTTTCATTTACCTGTCAGGAAATTAGCCTAAATTCCCACACAGTTCATACAATTATTATGGAGATGACTCAGAAAAGAGTTTATTTTCATTATATGCAATAGCGCTAGTTTCAGTTTTGAGTTCTATGACTTACTAGCACTACATGTTTCTTTGTAAAAATGCACCTGTAAATAAACTACAGCAGAACAAATTCCAAGTGAAGAGAAACCTACACAAGCTACATCTCTCCTTTCAACACGTTTCCACCTTTTGCAAAATGGGTCTATTCCCAATTGCACTATTAAAAATCCTATGGAAGGAGAAGCGATCTCTTACCTCCTCAAACTTAAAGGCGATCATCGCAAATGCTTTGAATATCGCATCAGTTGGGCCTGTGATGGTTACAATTCTCTCAGGACAATTTCCTTCAGAGATATTAATGCGTGCACCGCTCTGAAACAGTTATGAGAATGTCCAAGTTACTACAGAAAATCTGATCAAATCATCCAGCAGAGGAACAGAAATTAAAGAATAAAGTGAGGAATTACCCAACAGTCATTCACCTACCTCCTCACGCATCTTCTTCACAGTCTCACCTTTCTGAAAGAAGAGGGGACATACAAAGCATGTACTGTACCCATGCATATATTGCACATGTAGTTCATTTTTAATAAAATGGTATTGTATAATCTATGGACATGATAGCATTGGCTACAGATTGGTATGGAGTCAAAAGCAAGTACAGAATAAACATCTATGGATTAGGGAGCTTAAACAGATGCTGTTCAGCATCTCGTCTATGGAAATAGTAACTTATTGACTGCCGACTTGCATTCAAATGGCATGAATTCATTGGGCTCTGTGGCAATTGTACACAATAGTTACAAACAATAATCACCACTTCTGTGGGATGGAACTAAATGGACATGCAGTACTGGACCCATAAAGGAAAATGAAGTTGAAAGGTTTCTTCAGAAGAAAACATGGTCGATATGAAAAGTTCCTTTTATGGAAACTATAAGACATTAGCTACAGAAAAATATATCAAATATGTCACATGAAATATCTATGGGTTCATTATGAAGTTGCATAAAGTGAGAGTGAGGCTTTGTGATCAGTCTGAGTTATCACCAGCAAAGTAAAATATTAATACAAACCTTTCCAATGATACTTCCAACTTCCTGCAAGTTTCAAAGAGAAAAATTTAGTAATGCTTATCCTGAGCTTTCAAATTCCTCCATAGCACACTGCTTAACTCATTCACGTAAAATTTCTTGTGGCGTATTTTGACAGTACTTAACCTGCTTTAAATAAATGTGTTAACCACTGCCTTAAATACGGCAAAAAATATTTTTTATATACCACCTAATTTGCTACCAGGGTAAATTAAACTCCAAATTCATTTCATACATAAAATCTAGTCATGGTTCAGCAGGTTTATGAAAGCAAATACCTCTAAGCAAATATTTACATAGTCCCAAGAAACAATACACCAGTTCCAAAACAGAAATGATACATTGTATTTCCTGAACAGAAAAAAAGGGAGAAGGGAGAGGGAAGGAGGCGCACGCAGAGGGGGAGCGAACACGCGGTAGAGAGGGGTGGGGTGGACATTTGCCGCAGAGGGGTGGTGGGGGAGTCTGCCAGAGAATGGTTGGAAAGGAGAAGTAGCGTGCGCTAGAAAGAGCAAAGGGGGAGGGGATAGTGCACTAGAAATAAAGCGCACGCTGCGTATAGAGGGGTAGAGAGAGAGCGTTGCGTACATTGATACAATGAGACACACACGGCAAGAGGGAGTGAGAGATATGCATTGGGGGAGTCACCCCAGGCCACTTATGTTGATGTAGCTAGCTCAAGATGAGCACTGTCAGAAGTTTGGGATAAAGTTTTTTGCTTGCGCTCTCAGTTGGGGGTAAGTAATGCTGTAGGGTCCTAACAGGGCAACATTTTTTAAATCCAGATGATAAGTGATAACCAATTGCCATAAGCAGCACAGCAGGTGTACGGTTAGCCTGTGGTTGAAGGAGAAAGCAGTGATGCAACCTGGCAGCCTCTTCCTCTCATTTGGAAATTTTACTGAAGACCAAGTAAGGATGAACATTTAATTTTTGCAAACTCAAAAAAATGTTTGGTGCCTTCAAGCAGAACTGCACACGACCTGCTTAAGAATTAAATGAGAGAAAAAAGTGCCACTCTCAACATTACCCTCACCAAATTAGCACATGAAGAAAAGATTTGCAACAACTTGTATTTATATAGCTTCTTTAATGCAGTAAAATGCCCCAAGGCACGTCACAGGAGCATTAACAAAACTTGATACCAAGCTACATAAGGAGTTATTAGGGCAGATGACCAACAGCTTGGTCAAATGCGTAGATTTCATGGAGCATCTTAAAGGAGGAAAGAGAGGTAGAGAGCCGGAGAGGTTTTGGGAGGGAATTCCAGAGCCTAGACAGCTGAAGGCATGGCCGCCAATGGTTGAGCAATTAAAAAAAAAAAATCGGGAATGCTCAAAAGGCCAGAATTGGAGGAGCACAGATATCGGAGTGTTGCAGAGCTGGAGGAGATTAGAGTTAGGGAGGGGCGAGGCCATGGAGGAATTTGAAAATCAGGATGAGTGTTTTAAAAATAGTGATACTTTATTTTTGTTTTATTGAATTTGTTTCTCTTCAAATGTGAAAAGAATCTAGGGAAGAAATAGCAGAAGCTTTACTACACATATTTAGTAATTCTTTAGAGAAAAAGGTGCAGAGGACTGGTGGATAGCTAACGTAATACCTATATTTAAGAAGGGAGATAGAACATGTCCAGAGAACTATAGGCCAGTCAGCTTAACATCGGTGGTTGGAAAAATTATTGCATTTCTAAAGGAGAAAATAGAAGAACAATTGGAAATGAAAAATATAATAGTCAGCATGGATTTCAAAAGGGAATGTCTTGCTTGACCAACCAAATTGAATTTTTTTTGAGGTAACAGAGAAAATAGAAAAGGGTAATGCAGTAGATGTAATTCATCTATATTTTCAAAAGGTCTTTAATAAGAGATGGTTGGATGGGCACTTAAAGTGCCGTAACCTGCAGGGTTACGGACCTAGAACTGGTAATTGGGATTAGACTGGATGACCTTTTGTTGGGCGGCGCAGATATAATAAGTACTGCAGGGAATCGAATACGGCTAGGGTGATCTCCTGGACTAGTTTTGATCGCCTGGATGGGTCGGAGAGGAATTTTCCCAGATTTTTTCTCTCCCTAAATTGGCCTGAGTTTTTAATCTGGTTTTTGCCTCTCCCAGGAGATCACATGGCTCCAGTTGGAGTGGAGTGTAGAATGTTTCAGTATAAGGGATGTCACAGTTGTGTGAGGCGGACTGGTTGGGCTGGGTGCTCTTTGCCTTTCTGTCGTTGTTCATAGGTGTACATGTAACCTTTAGGGCTGCTGACCGAGGATTGTGCGGCTCTTTGTCGGCTGGCGTGGATACGATGGCCAAAATGTCCTCCTTCTGCGCTGTAAATTTCTATGTTTCTATAAGGTACCACATAATAGACCAATGAATAATTTCAGAGAATGTGGAGTCAGAGGACAAGTAGCAGAATGGATAGCTAGCTGGCTTCGAGACAGAAAGCAGCGAGTAGAGGTAAAGGGTAGCTATTCACAATGGCAGAAGGTGGGTAGTGGTGTTCCACAAGGATCAGTGCTGGAACCTCTTGTTCACAATTTATATTAACAATTTAGGCTTTGGAATCAAAAACAATTTCTAAATTTGCAGATGACACCAAATTGGAAGGGGGGGGGGGCGGGGGAAGGATAGCCAATACTGAGGAGGACTGCAACAAATTACAAAACAACATTAATGTATTTGCAGAATGGGCATATAATTGACAAATGAAATTCAACAGAGATAAATGTGAGGCATTACATTTTGAGAAGAAAAATACGAGGTCACATATGACTTACAAAAGAAGAATCTGAATGGGGCAGAGGAGCAAAGGGATCTAGGAGTACAAATACACATATCACTAAAAGTAACACAGGTTAACAAGGCCATAAAATAGGAAAAGAAAAGTCAGAGTTTATTTCGAGAGGGATAGAATTGAAAAGTAGTGAAGTTATGCTAAACTTGTATCTAACCTTGGTTAAACCATATTTGTAGTACTGTGTGCAATTCTGATCGCCATATTATAAAAAGGATATACAGGCATTGAAAAGGGTGCAGAGAAGATTTACAAGGATAATACCAGAAATGCGAGGGTACATCTATCAGGAAAGGATGAACAGCTGGGTCTCTTTTCTCTTGAAAAGAGAAGGCTGAGGGGTGACCCAATAGAGGTCTTAAAATTATGAAATGTTTTGATAGAGTATGTACAGAGAGAGTGTTTCCACTTGTGGGGAAGAGCATAACTAAAAGCCAATAGGATAGTCACCAAGAAAACAATTAGGGAATTCAGAAGAAACTTCTTTACGCAGAGAGTGGCGAGAATGTGGAACTCGCAATCACAGGGAGTGGTTGAAGCGCATAGTATGGATGCATTTAAGGGATGGTTAGATAAGAATATGAGGGAGAAGGGAATAGAGGGTTATGCGGATAGGGTTAGATGGGGAAAGATGGGAGGAGTCTCGAGTGGAGCATAAGGAGTGGTTCGGCCGAATGGCCTGTTTCTGTGCTGTATATTCTATGCAATCCTATGTGAAATTCTCATCCTTATTTTCAAATCCATCCATGGCCTCATCCCTTCCGATCTCTGTAATCTCCTCCAACCCTACAACTCTCCAAGATATCTGCGCTCTTCCAATTCTGACCTCTTGAGCATCCCCATTTTAAATCGCTCCATCATTGGAGACTGTGCCTTCAGCTGCCAAGGTCCTAAGCTCTGTAATTCCTTCCCTAAACCGCTCTGCTTCTCTACTGCTTTTCCCCTTTAAGACGCTCCTTAAAACCTTTTGGTCATCTAATCTTCTTTTGTGGCTCAGTCTCAACTGTTGGTGTCCTCTCTTTCCACCCGCTACCCATCACAATCATGCAAATAACAGCTCGATCGAACACAAATTTCATCTAATGTGTTGATGAGCCATCCTATAATTCAAACGCTCCATAACCTGGTTGGTAGTTGAACTATTGCCACGGTTAAATTTTAATATTTGAAGAAACTCATTCATTTCAAGTATATTCCTGCTCATGTAAATGACAGCTGGAGAATCCATCTTGACATTTCACTTAAGCAATTATTTGTCAGCAAGATAGCATGCAAGTTAGAACATAAAGTCGCCATCTCATAAGTGTAACCACTACTTCCCCGTTATGACATTTGTTCCTCTTATTGATGATTATCATTAATTCTATGCCATGTCCAAAATAAGCCAAATTAACTCAAACTTAGTCATCACTGGTGACACTGCCACCAGCAATACAAGGATAGTTGAATTACCTCATATTGTTTTACTCAAACTGAATACTTACCTTCCCATGCATGAGCAGTCGGATGGTAAGGGTAACATTCAGCCCGCCTTCAGTAACTTTAGGGTCCATAGTGGTGGCAGTATCGCTGTTGCTGGTTTACTATCAAGGATTCCTCGAGGACAGTGTAATCGGGCGGTGACGCACCTGTAATGAACACACAGAGGAAACAGTATTCACAAGATATTTGCCTGTAAAGAGTGATAAATCAGAAGACACACAGGCACTCTTACATACACAGACCTTCAAGCAGCACATACCAATTAGAACTCGCTAGTCAGACAGCCTGACACTGTTTATTGTTCATGGTACATTTTAGGAGCAGGTATGCTCCAGTAAAAATGGATGCTGGTTTCAATGTGAGGATCCTTCTAATTGACAACTGAAAGTCCATTTTTTTTTTTAAGGTTCATGGTGCACAAATCCCAATGTTCCAAGGCATAAAACACTAGAATGGGACAGATGCAGCACGAATCCAAGGCTCTTCACGAGACTGCCAGGAATTAAAACCTTAAATTCCTAATTTAGTTGTCGTGGTTTCAGTTACTCACCCAACAATTCACATGATGACAATAATACTCAAAGTAGATGCATACATCTTAAAAAAAAATAATTAGTGGATTTCCCGCGTTACTCCTTGTGGATAGTCTGAGGTCTGGGTAAAGTTTCAAAATGTACGAATGAGAACAAGTTCAGATATTCTATAGAATACCCAAAAACTGGTCCAATGAGCTTTTGGGGTTTTGTAATTCATTTTAATAATCATCCTTATATCACAGATAGTGGTGTGCAGATGCTAGCAGTGCACACAAATTGCCACATCAGTTTTCACCAAGACATCTACTTGTTATAAATATCAATGAACAGTCTCCAGCCACAGAAGTAGCTGCAACATATGCACAAGCAGCATTCCTTCCTACAAACATATCTTGCAAGGTAACAGTTACTCATAATCAGCCAGCAGTCCCACTCTTGATCAACATTCCAATGACTCCTGGTACAAACTGTGCATGTGGTCTTTGGGTGAAGATACGATCAAGCTCAGCAATTACATCATTGGAGTCAAGTAGACTGACGACACGATAATTGGTCTGACATGTGTAGAATGGCCATCCTCGGGCTCCCAACACTTGAAATATACCCAGCAAGAATCACTGCTTTCAAGAGAGGAAGGGGAGCCAATAGGAAGGGACACCCAGCACATAATTCTAGAGGTGTACTTATCTTGCAGGTTAATTCTAATCTGTAGAAACAGAGTTACACAGACCACAACAGATTCTTATTCTAACTCAAGCAAAGAATTGTCATAATCCATTAGGACAGATTTTTATTTCAATGATTGCAATTGCAACACAGGCATGGTAAACAACATGTGTGTTTAAGTGTATTCAATAGATACGGTGATGGGGAGTGAGCCTAACACAGCAGCTTACAGGCATCTAAAGGACTGGTGGCTAGTGATTATTTTAATATTTAGGCATGTTGAAGCCCATAGGATCTTTTGGATAGGGTTGCCACAGCTTTGTGAATTTCCACTATGGTTGACAAGTCAACTAACTCATCCAATCAATGTAGGTTGAAGCACATAGTCCATCTGAAAATGAATATACTTGTTGAGGCAGACAAGCTGACCAATTGCTAGTGACTGATTGGCACATAACATCACACTCTTATTTGGCACTTCTGATCAGGAAAAACATCTCTGTAAATGTTTAATATTTTTCAATTCCAAGACTTATGCCAACATTTGAAAACACAAAGTTTCTGTTGAAGTCTTCATTTTTTTTTAAGTCTACCTATAAAAATGAAAATAAGGATCGTTTCTGGAAGTTACAAGTTGAATTTTAGAATGATGCACTCAAACACTTAGCTGAAATCATGGATTATGTGCAAATGAACCTTGACTGGAAGTGAGACACAGACTGAGTGCCATAAGGATGTATAGCTAATTAACACTGCAGGTGAAAGTCGTTTTCTTTCCCCCAAGTCAAAGTCACAACTAGATTATCTTCACAAAATCTAACAATCCGTTGCCACAGTTTTCATTGCGCAAACCATTTGGGATGAAACTGCACTTATACCAATAATATACAAATTTTAAATGTCATTAAAACAGGGAAGAGAGGAATTCTAAATGAAAACAAAATGCTGCGGATGCTGGAAATCGGAAATAAAACAGAAATTGCTGGTAATACTCAGCAGGTCAGGCAGCATCTGTGGAGCGAGAAATCGAGTTAATGTTTCAGGACAATGAACTAAAAGTTCTGCTGAACGGTCATCATCCTGAAATGTTAACTATTTCTCGCTCCACAGATGCTGACCGACTTGCTGAGTATTTCCAGCATTTTCTGTTTTTAATTCTAAATGAACATGTTTGTATGCTAACCTTTCAAAATATAATTTAATCTAATTGTTTTCATGGTGTATCATTTTGACAATCTGAAGATAGAAATTTAAAAAAAATTACAGCCATTTGAAACAGAATCGCTGTCTGACAATAGAAACAAAGAAAATAGGTGCGAAGGTAGGCCATTCGGCCCTTCGAGACTGCACCACCATTCAATTGACAAGATCCCGCACAAGAGATTGGTGTGCAAAGTCAAAGCGCGTGGTATTGGGGGTAATGTACTGACGTGGATAGATGGTTGGCAGACAGGAAGGAGAGAGTCGGGAAAAAAGGGTCCTTTTCAGAATGGCAGGCAGTGACGAGTGGAGTGCCGCAGGGCTCTGTGCTGGGCCCCCAGCTCTTTACAATATACATTAACGATTTGGATGAAGGAATTGAGTGTAATATCTCCAAGTTTGCAGATGACACTAAACTGGGTGGCGGTGTGAGGACGCTGCTAAGAGGATGCAGAGTGACTTGGACAGGTTAGGTGAGTTGGCAAATGCATGGCAGATGCAATATAATGTGGATAAATGTGAGGTATCCATTTTGGGAGCAAAAACATGAAGGCAGACTATTATCTGAATGGCGACAGATTAGGAAAAGGGGAGGTGCAAAGAGACCTGGGTGTCATGGTTCATCAGTCATTGAAGGTTGGCATGCAGGTACAGCAGGCGGTGAAGAAAGCAAATGGTATGTTGGCCTTCATAGAGAGGGGATTTGAGTACAGGGGCAGGGAGGTGTTGCTACAGTTGTACACTGCCTTGGTGAGGCCACACCTGGAGTATTGTGTACAGTTTTGGTCTCCTAACTTGAGGAAGGACATTCTTGCTATTGAGGGAGTGCAGCGAAGATTCACCAGACTGATTCCCGGGATGGTGGGACTGACCTATCAAGAAAGACTGGATCAACTGGGCTTGTATTCACTGGAGTTCAGAAGAGTGAGAGGGGACCTCATAGAAACGTTTAAAATTCTGACGGGTTTGGACAGGTTGGATGCAGGAAGAATGTTCCCAATGTTGGGGAAGTCCAGAACCAGGGGTCACAGTCTAAGGATAAGGGGTAAGCCATTTAGGACCGAGATAAGGAGAAACTTCTTCACCCAGAGAGTGGTGAACCTGTGGAATTCTCTACCACAGAAAGTAGTTGAGGCCAATTCACTAAATATATTCAAAAGGGAGTTAGATGAAGTCCTTACTACTCGGGGGATCAAGGGGTATGGCGTGAAAGCAGGAAGGGGGTACTGAAGTTTCATGTTCAGCCATGAACTCGTTGAATGGCGGTACAGGCTAGAAGGGCTGAATGGCTTGCTCCTGCACCTATTTTCTATGTTTCTATGATGTACCATGACACCCAGGTCTCGTTGCAACTCCCCTTTTCCTAATCTGCCGCCATTCAGATAATATTCTGCCTTTGTGTTTTTGCCACCAAAGTGGATAACCTCCCATTTATCCACATTATACTGCATCTGCCATGCAATTGCCCACTCAGCTAAACTTCCAAGTCACCCTGCAGCCTCTTAGCATCCTCCTCACAGCTCTCACCGCCTCGCAGCTTAGTGTCATCTGCAAATTTGGAGATATTACACTCAATTCCTTCATCTAAATCTAATATATATTGTAAATAGCTGGCGTCCCAGCACTGAGCCCTGCAGCACCCCACTAGTCACTGCCTGCCATTCTGAAAAGTACCCGTTTTCCCGACTCTCTGCTTCCTGTCTGCCAACCAGTTCTCTATCCACATCAATACATTACCCCAATACCATGTGCTTTAATTTTGCACACCAATCTCTTGTGTGGGACCTTGTCAAAAGCCTTTTGAAAGTCCAAATACACCACATCCACTGATTCTCTTGTCCACTCTACTAGTGACATCCTCAAAAAATTCCAGATGATTTGTCAAGCATGATTTCCCTTTCATAAATCCATGCTGACTTGGACCGATCCCGTCACCGCTTTCTATTGTGTTCCTAACACAGATGAGACTGCTCACAGGGAGGTTAATGTAACAGTGACCTCAGTCTTTATTAAGACACTCCAGAGTGAGGAACAGGCCTTGGGGGCCGGCTAATATACAGTGCTCCCAAGGGATGCTGGGATCCCTTGGGACTTCAGGGGATGCACTCCTTGGTGGTGGAACATGGGAGTGCATGCTTTACAGATACACAACGCTTTCCAAAGGCGCTGCGATTTCATCTTTAATAACTGATTCCAACATTTTCCCCACTACTGATGTCAGGCTAACCGGTCAATGATTCCTTGTTTTCTCTCTCCTTCCTTTTTTAAAGTGGTGTTACATTAACTATCATCCAGTCCATGGGAACTGATCCAAAGTCGATATAGACTGTTGGAAAATGATCACCAATGCATCCACTATTTCTAGGGCCACTTCCTTAAGTACTCTGGGATGCAGGCTATCAGGCCCCGGGGATTTATCGGCCTTCAATCCCATCAATTTCCGTAACACAATTTCCCGTCTAATAAGAATTTCCTTCAGTTCCTCCTTCTCACTCGACCCTTGGTCCCCCTAGTATTTCCGGAAAGTTATTTGTGTCTTCCTTCGTGAAATTATTTGTTCAACTGGTCTGCCATTTCTTTGCTCCCCATTATAAATTCACCTGAATCTGACTGCAAGGGACCTACGTTTGTCTTCGCTAATCTTTTCTCTTCACATATATATCGAAGTTTTTGCAGTCAGTTTTTATGTTCCCAGCAAGCTTCCTCTCATACTCTATTTTTCCTCCTCCGAATTAAACCTTTGTCCTCCTCTGCTGAATTCTAAATTTCTCCCAGTCCTCAGGTTTGATGCTTTTTCTGGCCAATTTATGTGCCTCTTCCTTGGATTTAACACTATCCTTAATTTCCCTTGTTAGCCACGGTTGAGCCACCTTCCCCGTTTTATTTTTACTCCAGACAGGGATGTACAATTGTTGAAGTTCATCCATGTGATCTTTAAATATCTGCCATTGCCTATCCACCGTCAACCCTTTAAATATCAATCGCCAGTCTATCCTAACCAATTGACGTCTCATACCATCCAAGTTACCTTTCCTTAAGTTCAGGACCCTAGTCTCTAAATTAACTGTCACTCTCCATCTTAATAAAGAATTCTATCATATTATGGTCAGTCTTACCAAAGGGGCCTCGCACAACGAGATTGCTAATTAGCCCTTTCTCATCACCCAGTCTAGGATGGCCAGCCCTCTAGTTGGTTCCTCGACACATGGGATGGTTTTCTCAACCATAGTGCACTCCAGGAAATCCTCCTCCACTGTCTTGGTTAGCCCAATCTATATATAGATTAAAGTCAGCCATGATAACTGCTGCACCTTGATTGTACGCATCCCTAATTTATTGTTTTCTGTTGTACCCAACCTCACTATTACTGTTTGGTGGTCTGTACACAACTCCCACTAACGTTTTCTGCCCTTTGGTATTTCGCAGCTCCACCCATACAGATTCCACATCATCCAAGCTAATGTCCTTCCTTACTATTGTGTTAATTTCCTCTTTAACCAACAATGCTACCCCACCTCCTTTTCTTTTCTGTCTATCCTTTCTGAATGTTGAATACCCAGCCTTGGTCACCCTGGAGCCATGTCTCCGTGATGCCAATTATATCATATTCATAGGTAATACATCGTTACCATTTGGGAGACTTGGATTTCTCTTTCGTCATAAACGATTCACCGATCAATTCTTTTCCTTTGTAATAAAAAGCATAACAACATTTATAGAACTTTCATTCCAGGTAAAAGCAAAAGATTGTAGGTTTAAGTCAGCTACCAGCCTTCAAAATTAAATCCTGCTCTATTTTGATAATATGCACCCATTCCAAGGAAAGGATTATGGGCTCAGGTTAATCTCTGAATTTGCTTCTCCTTGATCATCTTTCTCTTTCTGCTTTTCCAGCTTTCAATGGGTAGCAACATTTATTTTTAACTTTAATTTTTCTATTTTTCTTCTGATAACTTGTTTTCCAGACTGTGTGACAGCACGCATCTCAATCTATTCTGAGGATAGCAGTCACATACACTTCCATGACAATCTGTATAGAATCCAGATCAACTTTTCCCTCCCCATTTCTTCCGAAATTTGTATTTGTAACCAGCTGTTTGAAGAATGGATGAAACTCAATTGCCTCAGCTAAAGAAAGTGTGAATTCTCAGATTCAGCATTTTCTGCTATTGAAACCAAGATTTCAATTTTGCTCTCCCTAAACATTTTTCCTCCAAGAGTATGACAATGATCTACGTTCGTACATGACATTTGCAGGGGGCGGGGAAGAGAGAAGAGATGTAGATGTAAATAGATCAGACACCCAAATAGTGGTTCTGGCATTCTGCAGATGCACATTTAGAAATATTTTGATTTGTAAACAGATATCTCATCTGAATTTCAAATGGAGGCTTGCAACATGATCAATAGATTATGGCACTGAGCATGTGTCATACAGTTGTTAAATTTTGCTGTCATTCACTTGTCACAAACATAATTACTACCTGAAGATAGGACAAAAGCGATTACATCCAGCATCCAAGCCTTAATGCAGTTCTCTTCAACACCAATCTACAAAGCTACCAAAACTAAACAACCCCAAAAGTAGGTGAAAAAGATACCATCTGGCTGTTCTGCCTCATCAGTTGCGAAAATGTCAAATTACATTACAAATATGCATGATTGTCAATGTATCCTCCTGTTAATGCCATGTTGAGAATATATACTATTACTACTACGACAACAACAACATCAGTGTGAAAACTAGAGTACAACCTTATTCTGGTTTAAAAAAACTTTGAATTTAAAAATTATTTATATATGGACCAAAAGGTTTAACTTGAAAAAACACTTTATACTTCCACTCCAATCCCACTCTGATATCTCTGTCCTCAGACTCCTGCACTGTTCCAATGAAGCTCAATGCAAGCTCGAGGAACAGCACCTCATCTTTCGTTTAGACACTTTACAGTCTTCTGGACTCAACATGGAGTTCAACAGCATAACCTCTAACCATCTTTGGCTCCCTTCTGCCCCCCCGCCTCCCCCCAGTCCCTCGAGCTTATGTTTTTTCCCTCTTTGTCTCCAATAGCAGCTGGTCATTATTCCGCCATTCACATCCTATCTGGACTAACCGTTTTCTAACTCCGGCCATTACTATTTCAATTCGGCCCAACATCCCTTTTGTCTCTCTAATCTCTCCTGCCTTCCACCCTATCACAGACCTTCCTTTTTGTTCTTTCTTACCCTCCCCCACCTCCACCCACCCCCCACCCATCCTCCCCCTTTCAGTGCTTCTTAAGAATGTGCTCTTTTCAATCATTCAGCAGTTCTGTCCACCCGAAACGTCAACTCTGTTTTTCTCTCCACAGATGCTGCCTGACCTGCTGAGATTTCCAGCATTTTGCTTTTATTTATTATACTTGCACTGTTCATTTGCCAATTTTCCTGATCCAACTTGCAATCTATGTGTAATATTTGGGACCTTGAAATAGTGTTTTTTTAAACTGACAACTCAAAAGCATATCCCTGAATGTAAGTCTATGTATTTGCACTGAAAGTTCAGTGGAACATGGATTTATCACAACTTGAGCTGTAGACATAGCTAATGCTCCATGATCATTACAGGACAATAATGTGGTGATTACAGGAACATAGAAACATAGAAAATAGGTGCACGAGCAGGCCATTCAGCCCTTCTAGCCTGCACCGCCATTCAATGAGTTCATGGCTGAACATGAAACTTCAGTACCCCCTTCCTGCTTTCTCGCCATAACCCTTGATCCCCCGAGTAGTAAGGACTTCATCGAACTCCCTTTTGAATATATTTAGTGAATTGGCCTCAACTACTTTCTGTGGTAGAGAATTCCACAGGTTCACCACTCTCTGGGTGAAGAAGTTTCTCCTCATCTCGGTCCTAAATGGCTTACCCCTTATCCTCAGACTGTGACCCCTGGTTCTGGACTTCACCAACATTGGGAACATTCTTCCTGCATCTAACCTGTCTAAAACCGTCAGAATTTTAAACGTTTCCATGAGGTCTCCTCTCATTCTTCTGAACTCCAGTGAATACAAGCCCAGTTGATCCAGTCTTTCTTGATAGATCAGTCCCGCCATCCCGGGAATCAGTCTGGTGAATCTTCGCTGCACTCCCTCAATAGCAAGAATGTCCTTCCTCAAGTTAGGAGACCAAAACTGTACACAATACTCCAGGTGTGGCCTCACCAAGGCCCTGTACAACTGTAGCAACACCTCCCTGCCCCTGTATTCAAATCCCCTCGCTATGAAGGCCAACATGCCATTTGCTTTCTTAACCGCCTGCTGTACCTGCATGTTAACCTTCAATGACTGATGTACCATGACACCCAGGTCTCGTTGCACCTTCCCTTTTCCTAATCTGTCACCATTCAGATAATAGTCTGTCTCTCTGTTTTTACCACCAAAGTGGATAACCTCACATTTATCCACATTATACTTCATCTGCCATGCATTTGCCCACTCACCTAACATATCCAAGTCACTCTGCAGCCTAATAGCATCCTCCTCGCAGCTCACACTGCCACCCAACTTAGTGTCATCTGCAAATTTGGAGATACTGCATTTAATCCCCTCGTCTAAATCATTAATGTACAATGTAAACAGCTGGGGCCCCAGCACAGAACCTTGCGGCACCCCACTAGTCACTGCCTGCCATTCTGAAAAGTACCCGTTTACTCCTACTCTTTGCTTCCTGTCTGACAACCAGTTCTCAATCCACGTCAGCACACTACCCCCAATCCCATGTGCTTTAACTTTGCACATTAATCTCCTGTGTGGGACCTTGTCGAAAGCCTTCTGAAAGTCAAAATATACCACATCAACTGATTCTCCTTTGTCCACTTTACTGGAAACATCCTCAAAAAATTCCAGAAGATTTGTCAAGCATGATTTCCCTTTCACAAATCCAGGCTGACTTGGACCTATCATGTCACTATTTTCCAGATGCACTGCTATGACATCCTTAATAATTGATTCCATCATTTTACCCACTACTGAGGTCAGGCTGACCGGTCTATAATTCCCTGTTTTCTCTCTCCCTCCTTTTTTAAAAAGTGGGGTTACATTGGCTACCCTCCACTCCATAGGAACTGATCCAGAGTCAATGGAATGTTGGAAAATGACTGTCAATGCATCCGCTATTTCCAAGGCCACCTCCTTAAGTACTCTGGGATGCAATCCATCAGGCCCTGGGGATTTATCGGTCATCACTTTCCCCAACACAATTTCCCGACTAATAAAGATTTCCCTCAGTTCCCCCTCCTTACTAGACCCCCTGACCCCTTTTATATCCGGAAGGTTGTTTGTATCCTCCTTAGTGAATACCGAACCAAAGTACTTGTTCAATTGGTCAACACGTTCCATAATTTCTTGTTGAGACTGCGGATATGCATTGGCACACTGCTGCTAAACCTGTTGAATGGGTTTCAAGTTGTACAGTTGTCAGTAACACAGAACAGTCTTTTATTTCCTCTTCCTCCAGTTCATGCTTGCACCCTTCACTGACCCAGCCCTGGCCTGATACAGTTGAAGCTCCAGGAGATGGAACTCTACTAAATGGTGGAGATTCCTGATGAACATCATCTTGAACAGTATCAGCAGGTAGGGTGTGAGCTCGGAGCATGTATTTTTTGTTCTTTCAGAGACTAGGGTCCTGAACTTAAAGAAAGGTAACTTCGATGGTATGAGACGTGAATTGGCTAGGATAGACTGGCGAATAATACTTAAAGGGTTAATGTAGATAGGCAATGGCAGACATTTAAAGATCACATGGATGATTTAGATGAAGGAATTGAGTGTAATGTCTCCAAGTTTGCAAATGACACTAAACTGGGTGGCGGTTTGAGCTGTGAGGAGGGCGCTAAGAGGCTGCAGGGTGACTTGGACAGGTTAGGTAAGTGGGCAAATGCATGGCAGATGCAGTATAATGTGGATAAATGTGAGGTTATCCATTTTGGGGGCAAAAAACACGAAGGCACAATATTATCTGAATGGCGGCAGATTAGGAAAAGGGGAGGTGCAACGAGACCTGGGTGCCATGGTTCATCAGTCATTGAAAGCTGGCATGCAGGTACAGCAGGCGGTGAAGAAAGCAAATGGGATGTTGGCCTTCATAGCTAGGGGATTTGAGTTTAGGAGCAGGGAGATCTTACTGCAGTTGTACAGGGGCCTTAGTGAGGCCTCACCTGGAACACTGTGTTCAGTTTTTGGTCTCCTAATCTGAGGAACGACGTTCTTGCTATTGAGGGAGTGCAGCGAAGGTTCACCACACTGATTCCAGGGATGACTGGACTGTCATATGAGGAGAGACTGGATCAACTGGGCCTTTATTCACTGGAGTTTAGAAGGACGAGAGGGGATCTCATAGAAATGTATAAGATTCTGATGGGACTGGACAGGTTAGATGCAGGAAGAATGTTCCCGATGTTGGGGAAGTCCAGAACCACGGGACATAGTCTTAGGACAAGGGGTAGGCCATTTAGGACTGAGATGAGGAGAAACTTCTTCACTCAAGAGTTATTAAAGTGTGGAATTCCCTGCCGCAGAGAGTTGTTGATGCCAGTTCATTGGATATATTCAAGAGGGAGTTAAATATGGCCCTTACGGCTAAGGGGATCAAGGGGTATGGAGAGAAAGCAGGAAATGGGTACTGAGGGAAGTGATCAGCCATGATCTTATTGAATGGCGGTGCAGGCTCGAAGTGCCAAATGGCCTGCTCCTGCACCTATTTTCTATGTTTCTGTGTTTCTATGAACTACAACAATTGTACATCCCTGGCTGGTGTAAAAAGGTGGCTCAACCATGGCTAACAAGGGAAATTAGAGAACGTGTTAGGAGGGGGAAAATAGAGTATGAGAGTAAGCTTACAGGGAACATAAAAACTGACTGCAAAAGCTTCCATAGATATGTGAAGAGAAAAAGATTAATGAAGACAAATGTGGGTCCCTTGCATTCAGAATTAAGTGAATTTATAATGGGAAACAAAGAAATGGCAGACCAACTGAACAAATACTTTGGTTCTGTCTTCACTAAGGAAGACACAAACAACATTCTGGAAGTACTAGGGGACGGAGGGTCTAGCAAGAAGGAGGAACTGAAGGAAATCCTTCTTCGTCAGGAAATGGTGTTAGGGAAATTGATGGGATTGAAGGCCGATAAATCCCCAGGGCCTGATAGTCTGCATCCCAGAGTATTTAAGGAAGTGGCCCTAGAAATAGTGGGGATGCATTGGTGGTCATTTTCCAACCTTCTATAGACTCTGGATCAGTTCCTATGGATTGGAGGGTAGCTTTTTAAAAAAGGAGGGAGAGAGAAAACAGGGAATTAATTATAGACCGATTAGCCTGACATCGGTAGTGGGGAAAATGTTGGAATCAATTATTAAAGGTGCAATAGCAGCGCATTTGGAAAGCAGTGACAGGATCGGTCCAATTCAGTATGGATTTATGAAAGGGAAATCATGCTTGACAAATCTTCCAGAATTTTTTGAGGATGTAACTCCTAGGGCCCAAGCTTCCACATGATTTGCACCTGATTTTTTAGGAGCAACTGGTGGAGAACGGACGATCTTGGAAATCGCAATTCTCCACATTTTTTTTTCTGCAGTTCTAGTCAGGTAGAACAGTTCTACTTTGGAACAGAATTTTTTCTTCAAAAGGGGGCATGTCCGGCCACTGACGCCTGATTTCAAAGTTTCCACAGTGAAAACGTACTCCAAACTAACTTAGAATGGAGCAAGTGAAGATTTTTGTAGAACTGAAAAAACCTGTTCTACACATTAAAAAATCAGGCGCAGGTTACAAATTAGGCGTCTAGAACGAGGTGGGGTGGGGGGGGGGGGGAGAAAGTCATTAAATTCTACAATAAATCCTTATTTATACTTCTACAAATATTATACAAATAAATCCAACCTGAATAAACATTTATAAGCAAAGAAAAGATTAAATAAACCATCTTCCTACCTGTGTGAAAGTGCTTCAGCCAGCCTCACAAGTTCGTTCGTTCGTTCCCGACGGAGGAAGCGGTTCCCGACGGTGGGCGGGAGTGCGGGCCCGACCGACTGCAAGCCCGACCGCAGTGGGGGAGGGGGGGAGGAAGCCATTCCAAACAGCGGGCGGGAGGGAGGGAGTGTGGGCCCGACTGACCGACCGCAGCAGGGGGGGAGGAAACTGTTCCAGACGGCGGGCGGGCGGGACCGATCGAAGCAGGGGGGGGGGGGGGGGGGAAGGAAGCCGTTCCAGATGGCGGGCAGGCGCGACCGATTGCAGCGGGGGGGGGGGGGGGGGGGGGGTGGGGAGGAAGCCGTTCCAGACGGCGGGCGGGAAGGAGACAGTGAGAAGGCTGCAGGAAGCCTCAGAAGTTGAGCAGCCATTCCCGACGGCCCCATGCCGTTGGGAATGGCTGCTCAACTTCTGAGGCTTCCTGCAGCCTTCTCAGTGCTGATGTGCTGATGGCAATGTGCTTTTCTTAAAAAATCTTCAAAAATTAAACAGCTACAAAGAACTACAAGAATGGCCGAGTGCCAATGTTTCCTTCACACTGCGCACGCGCGAATGCTCCAACGCGCACACGCAGGGTTGCCGGCAGGTGCAAAGAGACCTGGGTGTCATGGTACATCAGTCATTGAAGGTTGGCATGCAGGTACAGCAGGCGGTTAAGAAAGCAAATGGCATGTTGGCCTTCATAGCGAGGGGATTTGAGTACAAGGGCAGGGAGGTGTTGCTACAATTGTACAGGGCCTTGGTGAGGCCACACCTGGAGTATTGTGTACAGTTTTGGTCTCCTAACCTGAGGAAGGGCATTCTTGCTATTGAGGGAGTGCAGCGAAGGTTCACCAGACTGATTCCCGGGATGGCGGGACTGACCTATCAAGAAAGACTGGATCAACTGGGCTTGTATTCACTGGAGTTCAGAAGAATGAGAGGGGACCTCATAGAAACGTTTAAAATTCTGATGGGGTTAGACAGGTTAGATGCAGGAAGAATGTTCCCAATGTTGGGGAAGTCCAGAACCAGGGGACACAGTCTAAGGATAAGGGGGAAGCCATTTAGGACCGAGATGAGGAGGAATTTCTTCACCCAGAGAGTGGTGAACCTGTGGAATTCTCTACCACAGAAAGTTGTTGAGGCCAATTCACTAAATATATTCAAAAAGGAGTTAGATGAAGTCCTTACTACTAAGGGAATCAAGGGGTATGGTGAGAAAGCAGTAATGGGGTACTGAAGTTGCATGTTCAGCCATGAATTCATTGAATGGCGGTGCAGGCTAGAAGGGCCGAATGGCCTACTCCTGCACCTATTTTCTATGTTTCTATGCCCTCTTTGCCGATTCAAGCCCGCTTTTTACCGATTCATCGATCAATGATTACGATTGCTCACTATTTACCTTCACAAACCCTTTCATAGTTCTGAACACTATTAGATTGCTGCTTAATCTTCTTTGCTCCAGTGAATAGAGCCCCAGATTTTCAAGTCTCTCATCATAAGCATATTCTCTCATCCCTCGCATTATCCTAATTAATTCACATTTTCTACTGATGCAAAATCCCCTCTGCACACAGTACTCCAACTGTGGCGTAACTAATTTCATCACTTCCTTGCTTTTGTCTTCAGTTTACCCCTGTAAATAGAACCCAGAATCCCACCTGCACTTTTATAGCTTTTTCCAGCTGCAGCCTTGCTTTTCAAGATCTGTGTATAAGCACCCCCGGATTTCTGTTCCTCCACTCCATTCAGAATGTCGTCACCCAGGATATATTTATTTCCCTCCAGATATATGTCCACTACTCAAACCTGTCTCTGTCCTCTTACACTCAATTGAATTATTAATTTATATAAATGTAGAACAAGAGTTGTCCCAACACAAATCCTAGGGACAAGCCACCAGCTACACCTTGCTAATCCAAGAAACATCCATTTACTCCTAATCTGTGCCTTCTATCCTTAAGCTACCCATTATCCAAGAGACCACTTGACCTTCATGGGGCCTTATCCTTCACAAGTTTCTATGGAGCAATAGGAAGTTTTGAAAGTCCAAATGTACCACATCCACTGCAGTCTCTCGCTGCATCTGCTCAGTTGATAAATTAGTCAAGAACAAATTGTGCCAAATTAGCGCATACCTTTTTAAGTGCCCTTTTATCATTTATTTTTGGTTTCTACAAGTCTTCTTACTAATGGTAAAAAAAATAGGGCAGGGTGTATAACAAGCATCTGATTAACTATCTTTTTCAGCCAGTGATAGAAGGTAAAATTATCTTCGTTGTCTCTTCTCCCTTTCTGCTTTTTATATCTGACAAATGCAATGATAGCTACATTGACTTGGTGAAAATTTGTGTTCCTTTGAAAAAAATATATTTAATTGGAATATATTTGTACATTTAGCTTGCAAAGTTGGCCGTTTAAAATTGACAAAGCACTCAATTTAATTCCTGTTATTCAACTGGAGGAAAAGTCAGAAGAAAAATTAACATTACTTTTGGGATAAATAAGGAGATAATCAGTGGTCCAGATCTACAGTAAGTTACAAAAGATGCAATACAGCAAGACTGATGGAGCAAAAATAGGTCATTACAAATTAGATTTTTCCCATCTTGTAGCACTCCAAAATTTGGCCCTGGCAAATTGCTGAGCTTTCTGGCTTACTATCCAAGGGTTTGTAGTCAGCAAATGTTTTTCTCAGGAAAGTCATTTTGTTATAGCTTTTATTTGTGAAAAAGTTTAAGAAAGGAACTATGATTTTGCGAGCATTTATACAATCATTAAAACTACATTTTAATTCGTGATTGTAGAAAATTGATCAGTTTTATACATAAATTAATTCAGATTATGGAATATATAAATATTAGTGTTCTTCAGCAAAATATTGCATTACTCGGACTAATAATTAATCATTTGTGGCAAATCCTCTCAAACTAGCATTTTTACTATTTCTGGGATTTGCTGCAAAACAAGCATTTGGCAGCAAGCCTCTCGACGTTCCGTTGTTAACATTTGCATGATTTTTGAGGGAATGTGCCAAACCATTTGCTTTATTCACAATACTTGCAGTTATATAAATGTGCAATATTAAGGACTATATTTCAACAGTAATTTTTCATTCCTGACTCATCCTGTATCTCTACAGTGCAGTATAATTTTACATTCCGGAGGAAAACATTGCATGTTTTCAACAAATAGACATCTATTCAAATCCTGCAATGACAAAAGATGTACATATTGTAGAGTAGAATATTTACTTTAGAAAGGCAGATGCGCAGGAGTTGTACAATATTAACCAGTGAGCTCAAAATTTCAGATAAATAACTCGATAAATTTTGAACAGGAGGTTGTTAAAATTTGAGGCAATTGACAACTGTATATGTCATGCTCACCTCCTAGGATCTACATTAAATGAAACAAACTTAAATATAAACAAATCAGAAAAGCAGACTAAACATTGCCAGGGAATAGAGTTATTGAGCAGGAATGTAAAAGATGGTTAAAAATGAAGTGAGAGGAACTGTTATTAAAAGTGAGTTAAAGTGTCTGTAAAGCAATGGATACAGTGTCCTAATAAAACAGGGGAACTGGAGACAATAAAAAGTGAGGAACCAGATAAAGCAGGGATTGCTGAGACACGGTCACAGAAAAATCAGAACTGGGAATTAAACATTGCAGGGTGGAACATATTTAGAAAAAAATGAGGGTAAAAGGGGAGGTGGAGTAGCTGTACCATAAAAGCAGCAGAAAAAAGTGACATAGTCATCTGACAGACAGAAATAAGATTCCTGTAGATAGAGATGAAAGATAATAAAGGACCAATCACTGTAATAGAGGTAGTCTACAGACCACCTAATAGTGGAAAGGAGGTGAAGGAAGAAATATAAAAACAAATTAAGGAAATGAGTAAAAAACACAGAATAATCATCACGGGGGAATTTCAACTGCCAAAATTAAATGTCCATAAGAGGTGGGTAAAGGGGCTAAGGGAAAGCAGCTCCTACAATGCACAGGACTCCTTTCTTATACAATATGTTAAAAGTGCAACAAGGGAAGATTCGCTACTGGATCTAATAATGGGGAATGAACCAGAGCAGATAAGAAAAGTACATGTAGAGGAACATCTAGGCAATAGTGACCACATTATAATACGGTTTAAGATAATCATTGAGAAGGACATAAGCATGACAAAGACCAGGATAATAGATCAGAGAAAAGATGATTGAGGGGCTGAGAATAGAACTTGGGAAAATAAAATGGACAACAATATTGGCAATGATGTAGAAAAGCAATGGGAAATGTTGCTGAACAGAGCCTAGGAAAAATATATTCCGTTTTCAAGAATATGCTAAACACTAATGAGACACCATAGATGAATACATACATAAGGGAACAATTAAGGAAAGTGACATGCACTACATACATGGACAGCAGGGAACAGCATAATAAGGGAGAATATGAAGAGACTAGGAGTAGTCAAAATAACAATTAGGAAGGTGAAGAGGAACTATGGCATCAAATGATCAAGGAATACAAAAAATAGTAAAACATTCCACAGGCCCATAAATTTAAAAAAAGGATAGTCGGGATGGTTACAGGGCCACTAAGGGCCAATAATGATAAAAATCTCAGGCAGCGATAGTGAAATGGCTGAAATATTAAATAATTATTTTGCTGCAGTATTTGCCAGGGAGATGGATCAGGTGGACATGATATTAAAAGATGAAATTAGAAATGGTATAACCACTATCCCTTCCAATTTGGTGCTGTCCAATGATATAACCACATTTAAAATAAAGCAGAAAATATTAAATAAACTAATCAAACTTAGAGGATTAAACCTATGGTCTGGATGGATTGCATCTGCAAATTTTAAAATAATCTAGGGAAGAGTTAGCAGAGGCACTATTGCACATTTAATAATTTGTTAGAAAAAGGTATCATGCCTGAGGACTGGTGGATAGCTAATGTTATACCTATATTTTAAGAAGGGAGATCGAACATTTTCAGGGAACTGTAGACCAGTCAACCTATCAGGAAAGGATGAATAGGCTGGGTCTCTTTTCTCTTGAAAAGGAGTGGGCTTTGGGGTGACCTAATAGAGGTCATGACAGGTTTTGATAGAGTGGATAGAGAGACAGTGTTTTCACTTGTGGGGAAGAGCAAAACTAGAGGCAATCAATATGATAGCCATCAAGAAATCAAATAAGGAATTCAGAAGAAACTTCTTTACCCAGAGAGTGGTGAGAATGTGGAACTTGCTACCATCGGAAGTAGTTGAGGCGAGTAATATAGATGCATTTAAGGGGAAGCCAGATAAGCATATGAGGGAGAAGGGAATAGAGGATTATACTGACAGATAGATGAGGAAGGATGGAAGGAGGCTTGAGTGGAGCATAAACATCGGTATGGACTAGTTGGGCCAAATGGCCTGTTTCTTGCTGTATATGCTATGTCTATGTAATTCTATGTCACCTAGCTCTTTAGCTGCACAGACCTGGACCTTGGAGACTGAAGGTTGTGGGGAACAAGAGGAAGAGACAAGTTACTGAAATTATAATTGGAGTATAGTACACATCATTCCAATTGTGGGTATCACTGTAAATGTTCCCACTGACATTATTTCATCACTTTATGAAATTATAAGCAAATCAATGCACAACCAGAGGGCTAGAATACAAAAAGAAGTTTTGCTATTGCTATACAATGCCCTGGTTAGATCACATGTGGAGTACTGTGCACAGTTCTGGGCACCGCACCTTAGAAAGGAAATATTGGCCTTGGCAGGAGTGCGGTACAAATTCATCAGAATGTTACCAGGGCTCCAAGGGTTAGATTATGAAGAGATTACATAGACTATGCGTGCAATCCCTGGAATATAGAAGGTTATGGGGTGATTTGATTGAGGTTTTTAGGATTTTCAAAAGGAACAGACAGGGTAGAGAGAGAAAAAAATGTCTCCACAAGTGGGAGAGTCCAGCACAAGGGGCATATCCTTAAAATCAGAGCCAGGCCATTCAGGAGAGAAATTAGAAACACTTCTTCACACAAAAAGTGGTAGAAACATAGACATAGAAAATAGGCCCTTCAAGCCTGCACTGCCATTCAATGAGTTCATGGCTGAACATGCAACTTCAGTACCCCATTCCTGCTTTCTCACCATACCCCTTGATCCCCCTAGTAGTAAGGGCTACATCTAACTCCCTTTTGAATATATTTAGTGAATTGGCCTCAACAACTTCCTGTGGTAGAGAATTCCACAGGTTCACCACTCTTTGGGTGAAGAAGTTTCTCCTCATCTCGGTCCTAAATGGCTTACCCCTTATCCTTAGACTGTGACCCCTGGTTCTGGACTTGCCCAACATTTGGAACATTCTTCCTGCATCTAACCTGTCTAAACGCGTCAGAATTTTAAACCTTTCTATGAGGTCCCCTCTCATTCTTCTGAACTCCAGTGAATACAAGCCCAGTTTATCCAGTCTTTCTTGATAGGTCAGTCCCGCCATCCCGGGAATCAGTCTGGTGAACCTTCGCTGCACTCCCTCAATAGCAAGAATATCCTTCCTCAAGTTAGGAGAGCAAAACTGTACACAATACTCCAGGTGTGGCCTCACCAAGGCCCTGTACAACTGTAGCAACACCTCCCTGCCCCTGTACTCAAATCCCCTCGCTATGAAGGCCAACATGCCATTTGCTTTCTTAACCGCCTGCTGTACCTGCATGCCAATCTTCAATGACTGATGTACCATGAAACCCAGGTCTCGTTGCACCTCCCCTTTTCCAAATCTGTCACCATTCAGATAATAGTCTGTCTCTCTGTTTTTACCACCAAAGTGGATAACCTCACATTTATCCACATTATACTTCATCTGCCATGCATTTGCCCACTCACCTAACCTATCCAAGTCACTCTGCAGCCTCATAGCATCCTCCTCGCAGCTCACACTGCCACCCAACTTAGTGTCATCCGCAAATTTGGAGATACTACATTTAATCCCCTCGTCTAAATCATTAATGTACAATGTAAACAGCTGGGGCCCCAGCACAGAACCTTGTGGCACCCCACTGGTCACTGCCTGCCATTCTGAAAAGTACCCATTTATTCCTACTCTTTGTTTCCTGTCTGCCAACCAGTTCTCAATCCACGTCAGCACACTACCCCCAATACCACGTGCTTTAACTTTGCACATTAATCTCTTGTGCAGGACCTTGTCGAAAGCCTTCTGAAAGTCCAAATACACCACATCAACTGGTTCCCCCTTGTCCACTCTACTGGAAACATCCTCAAAAAATTCCAGAAGATTTGTCAAGCATGATTTCCCTTTCACAAATCCATGCTGACTTGGACCTATCATGTCACCATTTTCCAGATGCACTGCTATGACATCCTTAATAATTGATTCCATCATTTTACCCACTACCGAGGTCAGGCTGACCGGTCTATAATTCCCTGTTTTCTCTCTCCCTCCTTTTTTAAAAAGTGGGGTTACATTGGCTACCCTCCACTCCATAGGAACTGATCCAGAGTCTTTGAAATTTTTCAAAAATAACTGTCAATGCATCCGCTATTTCCAAGGCCACCTCCTTAAGTACTCTGGGATGCAGTCCATCAGGCCCTGGAGATTTATCGGCCTTCAATCCCATTAATTTCCCCAACACAATTTCCCGACTAATAAGGATTTCCCTCAGTTCCTCCTTCTTACTAGACCCTCTGACCCCTTTTATATCCGGAAGGTTGTTTGTGTCCTCCTTAGTGAATACTGAACCAAAGTACTTGTTCAATTGGTCTGCCATTTCTTTGTTCCCCGTTATGACTTCCCCTGATTCTGACTGCAGGGGACCTACGTTTGTCTTTACTAAACTTTTTCTCTTTACATATCTATAGAAACTTTTGCAGTCCGTCTTAATGTTCCCTGCAAGCTTCCTCTCGTACTCTATTATCCCTGCCCTAATCAAATCCTTTGTCCTCCTCTGCTGAGTTCTAAATTTCTCCTAGTCCCCTGGTTCAGTGCTATTTCTGGCCAATTTGTATGCCACTTCCTTGGCTTTAATACTATCCCTGATTTCCCTTGATAGGGAACTTGCTGCCACAAAAAGCAGTAGATGCCAATTCAATTAATAATTTTAAATCTGAGATCAATAGATTTTTGCTAGACAAGTGTATAAAAGGATATGGTGCCAAGGCAGGTGGATGGATCAGCCATGATCTAATTGAATGGTAGAATAAGCTCTTTGGGGCTGAATGGCCTACTTCTGTTCCTAATTATGTCACATCTGTGCTACCTCATTCCTCCAATGTGAACTCGTAATCAAACTTTTCAGTGAACATTAAACATGCCCACATTCTGAATTTGGTGCTCTGCCAATGTATTCACTGTTAATGAATACTAAACTTTCATTTTCATCTGCTCTCGATCAAACTGGGCACATTAAAACAACTCATCAGAGATGTTATCTGAAAATGAAATTGGGTCTTGGGTCACCGGTGACGGTACAAATGCTTTTGCTGCTCTGTGGCTTGAATTGCCGGAGGGGGCAGTTTTGGATGATGATGGAGAAAACAAAATCAGAAAAAATGGCAAACAGGATAAGTGTATTAACTACTCCAAACATTATATCTTGGTAACCAGTCACAACAAATTGAAAATGAAGTTAATTTAAAAATCCACCCATTTTTAATTTAATTGCATGCAAGGCAAAAGATGATGGCCCAGGGTTTGCTGTCAGTGGCAAAGGAACTGCAGTTGCCCCTTCCCTTGAAAAAAGCTGTCCTCAAAGTTTTAGTGGGCTCTAGAGCGCAGACATCCTCTTTTCCGATGCTACTTTGAATTTGGTGTATTCGACAGGGGATGTGTGGTGCCCAGGAACAGGGCAGGCAGCAGGGAGGCTGATCAACCAATCAAACTGATGAATCCTCACAGATAGCAAAGCAGAAAGTACAAATCAGGAAATACAAATTACAGTTAAATCACTGTACAGAAAGCAAAATAAAGATTGGGAAATACACATGGAATTAAAGCAGAAACTTAAATAACAAAACAAATTAAAAGAATTTTTAAAAAGCTGACAACATTTAAACATTAAAATGCAACTCCACAATTGTAAAATTAATTTTTTTTTGAGAGCCAGAGAAATTGACTTAGTATGCTATTAAAAACTCCTGACTAAACATGGCTTAAGTTTTTCATCAGCGCTTTCGCCTTAACAGTGATCTCTGTTGATTCCATCGGCGAAGATTGCAACAGCGCATCCTATGAAGAAGCAGGGTATCACGGACAGCAAATTCCAGATTTCCGTGTTTAACCACATATGTGGGGATGCCAGAAGTCGGTCAGTTTTACCCGGTAATAACGGCGAGCGTCGACAGCCTTGTTGTTATTACTACAGCAAATTCTGGGCCGATATCTTTATGATACATTTAAGCTAAGCTCGTCACAATCCGCCCTTCCAGCTTCAACGGTCTATTCGGTCTTTATACCAAGGTTTTGAAGCTTTAATTCCCGTAAAGTGTGACATTAGTGGGGAGGAGAAGAAATTAAATACAGTTGGGTCACCAGGTGACTAAGTTCACCATTAGGGACAATACGTCCTGAAGCAAAACCCAAAACTAGAAGAAAAGCTTCAATAGTGCACTCCTAATTTGAACAAAGTAAGCAGCGCTGTGTGTTAAAACAAATCTTCACGGTTCCATGAGCTGTGCTATTGAATTAAATACGCTTCATGCTCTGCTGATCTTCACTGCTGCCACAATGATTTTATTTTTACAAAAATATTTCAGATCATTTTTATTAATACAAGACAAAGAATCACCATGAACATCTCCACCTGACAAGAAGGTGCAGCACAAATTACTCAACAGAATTCATTTCCGCAGAGTATAATAATGCAAAGGGAAAGACCATGATGTATTGTATTAAACATATCCATAATAATAAACCAAAATTCCGGCCATTGAAATGTAACAATTATTTGAGATGTGTTGCACCTTATTTCAATGCACTGCAAGATAAATTGAGCCTCGAACCAAAATGCAGCTTCATAACTTGTGCGTACATCACAAAAAGGGAGATTCCCTGCCTTGTCCAGATTTTAAAAAGACATTTAATTCTGCAGTTGTATTTACTATAATATATAATAGATTATGTATTTGAGCTCCATGTATGGGCTACCCAATTTTCTTACCCATCATCAATTTTATGCCCCAATTGCACAACTGCGGCATCACATGACCTGTACATTGGCCTTTTTTTAAATTCTAGAATTGAGCCAAAGAGAAGCCCAGAACATACTCATCCATCCCTCTTATTTTAGTAACCAGTCAAGATCTAAATAAGATTAATTTTTAAATACACACGCCTTTCAATTTAATTGCATGCAAAGTGAAAGATTACCTCTGTGGTGCATTTGAGCTGAGCTGGTCACAATCGACCTTTTTCAGCTTCAAAATTCTATTCACTCTTTACACCATGGTGTCTTTTCAACTCAATCTTCCTTGCCATAAGCATAGATATTCTAAGCACATTGTTCAATCACAAGACTTTTCAGAGTTTGTACAATGCTATAAGTAAAAATCTAGAGACTAATGATAAATATTAAATTTAAACAGATCCACAGATTCCCTCTGCACACAGATTTCATTGTATTGGTAATTATAGTAATCAATAGCTTCTCCAGTTAAGAAGTTAACTGTAACTTATATTCATTCACCAGTATATACATGGGGCTGAAAGTATGTGTTTGTAATTTTCTGCTACAAGATCATTAATACAGGTTGAACCTCCCTTATCCGGGACTCGCTTATCCGGCACCATTCACGGCAACCGGGTGGCGCATGCGCAGAACTCCGACATGAACAAATTGAAGTCCATCCTTGCTACTGACTCCCGCAATTGCTGGCCTGACCCCGCGATCCACCACCCCAGCCCCACCATGATCTCTGCCCCGCACTCAGCCCCATGCCAGCAAGCCCCAATATCCCCTTGCTTAGTACCTGTACCATCCAATTTAACGTGACCTCACCTCATCCATCAAAATCCCTTATCCGGCACAGGCCAGGTCCCGAATAAGAGAGGTTCAACCTATAACTGAAAATTTGTACGTCATCGGACAGCATACTGTTCCATATACCAACATTGTAGAATTGCAAAAATACAGAATACTGGGAATAACTTTGGAAACCTCTGAAATATGGGTAATCCTTCTGATAATCTTGATCAAATTTAAAGCAATCTGCGTTCTTTGCAGCTGGTCTTTAATGGAAAGTGCAAGTGTGTGCTCTTTTGTGACTTTTATTTGGAGTTTTATACTTTAAGATAGCTATTCAAATGCAATCTGCAAGTATTCATTTTGTGAAGCACCACCACCACTTTAGTGAAATAACATTATCTCCATGAATAGGAAATAGCAGTCAGCATTCCTCATTCTTGGTGTCAATACAGCAAATTTCATGTTGTTGAAGAAGTGATTCTACAGAGGGTCTGCCCAGAGGCTCCAAATTACCAGTACTTGGAAAGCAGAAAGCATGAACATTCAAGGACTAAGAAGCAAATGCATATTTTCTGTTACCAGATTTTGCAGTAATTTAGATGTTTCTTCCAACATTTTAAAGATTATAATTTTTTGCATCGATGTTGCATCATCACCATCATAGGTTGTCCCTCGGAATTGAGGAAGACTTGCTTCCACTCCTAAAGTGAGTCCTTTGGTGGCTGAACAGTCCAATACGAGAGCCACAGACACTGTTACAGGTGGGACAGACATTCATTGGGGGGAAGGAGGGGGGGAAGGGGGACTGATTTGTCGCACGCTCCTTCCGCTGCCTGTGCCTGACCTCTTCACGCTCCCAGTGTTGAGACTCGAAGAGCTCAACGCCCTCCTGGATGCATTTTGTCCACCTAGGGCGGTCTTCGGCCAGGGACTCCCAGGTGTCAGTGGTGATGTTGCACTTTACCAGGGAGGCTTTCCTTGTAATGTTTCCGCTGCCCAACTTTGGCGCATTTGCCGTGAAGGAGCTCCACATAGAGCAATTGGTTAGGGAGTCTCGTGTCTGGCATGCGAACTATGTGGCCTGCCCAGCGAAGATGATCAGAGTGTGGTCAGTGCTTCAATGCTGGGGATGTTAGCCTGGGCGAGGACACTGATGTTGGTGCGCCTGTCCTCCCAGGGAATTTTCAGGATCTTCCGGAGACATCGTTGATGATATATCTCCAGTGACTTGGTGTCTTCTGTACATCGTCCATGCCCCTGATCCATACAGGAAGGCAGGTATTACTACAGCCCTGTAGACCATGAGTTTGGTGGTAGATTTGAGGGCCTGGTCTTCAAACCAAAGGCTGCACTAGCGGTGATGTTGAATCTCCGCATCAATGTCTGCCTTTGTTGCCAAGAGGCTCCCGAGGTATGGGAAGTGGTTCACGTTGTCGAGGGCTGCGCCGTGAATCTTGATGACTGGGGGGAGGCAGTGCTGTGCGGCGAGGACAGGCTGGTGGAGGACTTTTGTCTTCCGGATGTCAAGTGTAAGGCCCATGCTTTCATATACCTCAGTGACTACATCAACTATATCCTGGAGCTCAGCCTCAGAATGTGTGCAGATGCAGACGTCATCCGCGTACTGTAGCTCAACGACAGACATTGGGGTGATCTTGGACCTGGCCTGGAGGCGGCGTAGGTTAAACAGCTTCCCACTGGTTCTGTAGTTTAGTTCCACTCCGGCGGGGAGCTTGTTGACTGTGAGGTGGAGCATGGCAGTGAAGAAGATTGAGAAGAGGTTGGGGCGATGACGCAGCCCTGTTTGATCCTGGTCTGGACGTGGATTGGGTCTGTAAAGATTTGGTAAGGATCACGGCCTGCATGTTGTTGTGGAGCAGGTGAAGGATGTTGACAAACTTTTGGGGGCATCCAAAACGGAGGAGGATGCTCCATTAGCCCTCACGGTTGACAGTGTCAAAGGCCTTTGTAAGATTGAAAAATGCCATATATAAGGGCTGGCGCTGCTCCCTGCAGTTTTCCTGCAGCTGTCGCGCTGCAAAGATCATGTCCGTTGTGCCCCGTAGGGGACGAAATCCGCACTATGATTCCGGGAGGGGCTTCTCGGCCACAGGGAGAAGACGGTTGAGGAGAACTCTAGTGACAACCTTCCCAGTGGCTGACAGCAGGGAGATTCCCCTGTAGTTGCCGCATTCAGACTTGTCCCCTTTTTAAAGATGGTCACGATCACTGCATCTGAGATCTCCCGGCATGCTCTCCTCCCTCCAACTGAGAGATGAGGTCATGTATCTGCGCCAACAGCGCCTCTCCACCATACTTTAGCATCTCAGCAGGAATTCCATCTGCACTCGTAGCCTTGTTATTCTTGAGCTGTTTTATGGCTTTGCCTACCTCGTGCAGCATTGGGATTTCATTGAGGTGGTGGTGGGTCGCATGCTGCGGGATGGAGTTGAGAACACTCGAGTCAAAGGCAGAGTCTCAATTGAGGAGATCTTCAAAGTTCTCCTTCCAGTGGGCCCGGACAGCCTCGGTGGCCTTGATGAGTGTTTCCCCATTCTTGGCCAGGAGTGGGGTGGGGCCTTGGGAGTTTGGACCAGAGGTGGCCTTGACTGCAATGAAGAATCCTCGCATATCGTGGCTGTCGGCCAGTTGCTGTATCTCCTGTGCTTTCTCCATCCACCACCTGTTCTTTAGGTCCCGGGTTTTTTGCTGGACCTCAGCCTTGAGCCGTCTGTAATGTTGCTTTGCAGCTCCCGAGTTGGGTTGTTGCTTGAGGCTCAGAAATGCTCTGCGCTTACGATCTAGTAGTTGTTGAATCTCCTGATCATTTTCATCAAACCTGTCCTGGTGTTTTCTGGTTGAGTGACCAAGTGTTTCTTCACAGGCACTGGTTATGGAGACCTGGAGGGCAGACCAAGCGCTGTGGGCACTCAGCATTTTAGGGTCATCAAGACACGCCGTATTAGCTGTGAGGCACTGGCTGTATAGGGCTCTCTTAGCTGCGTCTTTAAGTGCCCCGGCATTAACTTTTTTGCAGCACTGCTTCTGCTGTCCCCTCTGCTTTGGGGCTATGTTTATATTGATGATGGATCAGATTAGGCGATGATCCGTCCAGCAGTCGTCAACTCCTGTCATGGCGCGGGTGATGCGCACATCCTTGCGATCCCTGGCTCGGACGATGACATAGTCAAGCAGGTGCCAGTGTTTGGAGCGAAGGTATTGCCACGATGCCTTGTATTTGTCACTCTGGCGGAACAGGGTGTTGGTGATGAGGAGTTCGTGTTCTAGACATTTTGTCAGGAGTAGGGTACCACTGGAGTTGGCTTTCCCTACCCCCTCTCTGCCAATCACGCCTCCCCAGATGGCTGTGTCTTTGCCGATCCTGGCATTAAAGTCACCTAGGAGGATCAATTCGTCACCTGTGGGGACGTGGGACAAAGATGTCTCGAGGTTGGAATAAAAACCCTCTTTAGCCTCATCCGTTGCATCGAGTGTGGGGGTGTACGCACTGATGACTATGGCGCAGTGGTTCTGCGATAGGGTAAGGCGAAGAGTCATGAGGCGTTCGTTAACCCTGCAGGGGGAGTCTTCGAGGCGGTCAACCAGTTCATTTTTGACAACGAAGCTGACTCCATGAAGGTGGCGTTCTTCCTCTGGTTTTCCTTTCCAGAAAAAGGTGTAACCTGCACCATGTTCCTTGAGCTGGCCTTCCCCTGCCTGCCGGGTCTCGCTGAGGGCGGTGATGTCAATGTCAAAACGACTAAGTTCCCGGGCAACTATGGTGGTGTGGTGCTCCGGCCTGTTGCTATTGGAGTTGTCCATGAGGGTCCTGACGTTCCGGGTCCGAACTTCATATTAGCGAAGTGGAAGATGCCTGTACGTGAGTTCTTCTAACGTGGGGTGGCCGCTGCACACCCACAACCACACGGGCTTAGCTGAGCAAGGTCTTGGTCCAATGGCAAAGGGGCGCAAGATGACTGGAGACCAGGCACTGCTGTATAAGTCTATGGTGAGGTGTTGGCCGCAAGCTCCGCGCCAAGTAGCACCATTGATGGTAGGTGGCCCGAGGCTTGGTTGGGGGTCAAGCTTTAAGAAGGTCAGCTGTCCGCTGGGGTTCCGAGGGATGTTTTGGAAAGTTTCTTCCAAGGTTAAAAATTTCCCCCAAAGGTTTCCAAGTTGTTTTAAAAGTTTAAGAGTTTAAAAGTACTTCCGAATTATTAAAAAGTTACACAGGTTGATTGAAGGTTTAATAAATAGATAAAATTGATAAAGTTGATAAAAGTCGAAAATGTAAATCAAGTTGTAGAAAAAAAGAAAGAAAAAAGTTCTCCAAGTTGATTAAAAATTTAACAGTTTTCCCGAATTGTTTAAGAAGTTTAAAAGTTGATTAAAAGTTTTAAAAAATTGAGTCGCCGCCGGCCCCGGAGTCCCTTCGGCCGGTTGAACGCCGGCCTCGGGGTCCCTTCGGCCGGTTCGATGTCGGCCCCGGGCAGAATGTTTCACGATCGCAGCAGGAGGTCCAGCCGGGAGGCCCAAGTCTCGAGACTGCAGTACAGGGCAGGACACAGGGGCTGGAATTACCACCACACCTGCTCTCTCTCCTGCTCCCGGGGCTGGGTCTGTCCACCGCTCCCGGGCAGATGTTGCACTGTATCTGTAGTAGCATTATTTTCTCGTAATGCTATCGTACAGCACTTCTCCAGCCTAGTCACATTTGAGTAAATTTCAGATACCATTTTTTTGTGGATTCCACACAATCCACTGTTCCTCGGGCCCACGGCCTACACCAAATCAGCGCATAGAAACATAGAAAATAGGTGCAAGAGTAGGCCATTCGGCCCTTCTAGCCTGCACCGCCATTCAATGAGTTCATGGCTGAACATGCAACTTCAGTGCCCCATTCCTGCTTTCTCGCCATACCCCTTGATCCCCCTAGCAGTAAGGACCTCATCTAACTCCTTTTTGAATATATTTAGTGAATTGGCCTCAACAACTTTCTGTGGTAGAGAATTCCACAGGTTCACCACTCTCTGGGTGAAGAAGTTCCTCCGCATCTCGGTCCTAAATGGCTTACCCCTTATCCTTAGACTGTGACCTCTGGTTCTGGACTTCCCCAACATTGGGAACATTCTTCCTGCATCTAACCCGTCTAACCCCGTCAGAATTTTAAACGTTTCTATGAGGTCCCCTCTCATTCTTCTGAACTCCAGTGAATACAAGCCCAGTTGATCCAGTCTTTCTTGATAGGTCAGTCCCGCCATCCCGGGAATCAGTCTGGTGAACCTTCGCTGCACTCCCTCAATAGCAAGAATGTCCTTCCTCAGGTTAGGAGACCAAAACTGTACACAATACTCCAGGTGTGGCCTCACCAATGCCCTGTACAACTGTAGCAACACCTCCCTGCCCCTGTACTCAAATCCCCTTGCTATAAAGGCCAACGTGCCATTTGCTTTCTTAACCGCCTGCTGCACCTGCATGCCAACCTTCAATGACTGATGTACCACGACACCCAGGTCTCTTTGCACCTCCCCTTTTCCTAATCTGTCACCATTCAGATAATAGTCTGTCTCTCTGTTTTTACCACCAAAGTGGATAACCTCACATTTATCCACATTATACTTCATCTGCCATGCATTTGCCCACTCACCTAACCTATCCAAGTCGCTCTGCAGCCTCATAGCATCCTCCTCGCAGCTCACATTGCCACCCAACTTAGTGTCATCCGCAAATTTGGAGATACTACATTTAATCCCCTCATCTAAATCATTAATGTACAGTGTAAACAGCTGAGGCCCCAGCACAGAACCTTGCGGTACCCCACTAGTCACTGCCTGCCATTCTGAAAAGTACCCATTTACTCCTACTCTTTGCTTCCTGTCTGACAACCAGTTCTCAATCCATGTCAGCACACTACCCCCAATCCCATGTGCTCTAACTTTGCACATCAATCTCTTGTGTGGGACCTTGTTGAACGCCTTCTGAAAGTCCAAATATACCACATCAACTGGTTCTCCCTTGTCCACTCTACTGGAAACATCCTCAAAAAATTCCAGAAGATTTGTCAAGCATGATTTCCCTTTCACAAATCCATGCTGACTTGGACCCATCATGTCACCTCTTTCCAAATGCACTGCTATGACATCCTTAATAATTGATTCCATCATTTTACCCACTACCGATGTCAGGCTGACCGGTCTATAATTCCCTGTTTTCTCTCTCCCTCCTTTTTTTAAAATGTGGGGTTACATTGGCTACCCTCCACTCTATAGGAACTGATCCAGAGTCAATGGAATGTTGGAAAATGACTGTCAATGCATCCACTATTTCCAAGGCCACCTCCTTAAGTACTCTGGGATGCAGTCCATCAGGCCCTGGGGATTTATCGGCCTTCAATCCCATCAATTTCCCCAACACAATTTCCCGGCTAATAAGGATTTCCCTCAGTTCCTCCTCCTTACTAGACCCCCCGACCCCTTTTATAACCGGAAGATTGTTTGTGTCCTCCTTCGTGAATACCGAACCAAAGTACTTGTTCAATTGATCCGCCATTTCTTTGTTCCCCGTTATGACTTCCCCTGATTCTGACTGCAGGGGATCTACGTTTGTCTTTACTAACCTTTTTCTCTTTACATATCTATAGAAAGTTTTGCAATCCGTCTTAATGTTCCCTGCAAGCTTCTTCTCATACTCCATTTTCCCTGCCCTAATCAAACCCTTTGTCCTCCTCTGCTGAGTTCTAAATTTCTCCCAGTCCCCAGGTTCGCTGCTATTTCTGGCCAATTTGTATGCCACTTCCTTGGCTTTAATACTATCCCTGATTTCCCTTGATAGCTACGGTTGAGCCACCTTCCCTTTTTTATTTTTACGCCAGACAGGAATGTACAATTGTTGTAGTTCATCCATGCGGTCTCTAAATGTCTGCCATTGCCCATCCACAGTCAACCCCTTAAGTATCATTCGCCAATCCATCCCAGCCAATTCAGGCCTCATACCTTCAAAGTTACCCTTCTTTAAGTTTTGGACCATGGTCTCTGAATTAACTGTTTCATTCTCCATCCCAATGCAGAATTCCACCATATTATGGTCACTCTGCCGCAAGGGGCCTCGCACAACGAGATTGCTAATTAATCCTCTCTCATTACATAACACCCAGTCTAAGATGGCCTCCCCACTAGTTGGTTCCTCGACATATTGGTCTAAAAAATCATCCCTTATGCACTCCAGGAAATCCTCCTCCACTGTATTGCTTCCAGTTTGGTTAGCCCAGTCTATGTGCATATTAAAGTCACCCATTTTAACTGCTGCACCTTTATTGCATGCACCCCTAATTTCCTGTTTGATGCCCTCCCGAACATCACTACTACTGTTTGGAGGTCTGTACACAACTCCCACTAACGTTTTTTGCCCTTTGGTGTTCTGTAGCTCTACCCATATAGATTCCACATCATCCAAGCTAATGTCTTTCCTAACTATTGCATTAATCTCCTCTTTAACCAGCAATGCTACCCCACCTCCTTTTCTTTTTATTCCATCCTTCCTGAATGTTGAATACCCCTGGATGTTGAGTTCCCAGCCCTGATCATCCTGAAGCCACGTCTCCGTAATCCCAATCACATCATATTTGTTAACATCTATTTGCACAGTTAATTCATCCACCTTATTGCGGATACTCCTTGCATTAAGACACAAAGCCTTCAGGCTTGTTTTTTTAACACCCTCTGTCCTTTTAGAATTTTGCTGTACAATGGTCCTTTTTGTTCTTTGCCTTGGGTTTCTCTGCCCTCCACTTTTCCTCATCTCCTTTCTGTCTTTTGCTTTTGCCTCCTTTTTGTTTCTCTCTATCTCCCTGCATTGGTTCCCATCCCCCTGCCATATTAGTTTAACTCCTCCCCAACAGCACTAGCAAACACTCCCCGAGGACATTGGTTCCGATTCTGCCCAGGTGCAGACCGTCCGGATTGTACTGGTCCCACCTCCCCCAGAACCGGTTCCAATGCCCCAGGAATTTGAATCCCTCCCTGCTGCACCATTGCTCAAGCCACGCATTCATCTGAGCTATCCTGCGATTCCTACTCTGACTAGCACGTGGCACTGGTAGCAATCCCGAAATTATTACTTTTGAGGTCCTACTTTTTAATTTAGCTCCTAGCTCCTTAAATTCATTTCGTAGGACCTCATCCCTTTTTTTAACCTATGTCGTTGGTACCAACGTGCACCATGACAACTGGCTGTTCTCCCTCCCTTTTTAGAATGTCCTGCACCCGCTCCGAGACATCCTTGACCCTTGCACCAGGGAGGCAACATACCATCCTGGAGTCTCGGTTGCGGCCGCAGAAACGCCTATCTATTCCCCTTACAATTGAATCCCCTATCACGATCGCTCCCCCACTCTTTTTCCTGCCCTCCTGTGCAACAGAGCCACCCACGGTGCCATGAACTTGGCGGCTGCTGCTGCCCTCTCCTGATGAGTCATCCCCCTCAACAGTACTCAAAAGCAGTGTATCAGTTTTGCAGTGGGATGACCACAGGGGACCCCTGCACTACCTTCCTTGCACTACTCTTCCTGCTGGTCTTCCATTCCCTCGCTGGCTGTGGACCCTTCTCCTGCGGTAAGACCAACTCGCTCCACGTGCTACTCACGTCATTCTCAGCATCGTGGATGCTCCAGAGTGAATCCACCCTCAGCTCCAACTTTTTGTGGCTACGGCATCAGACCACCCAGTTTGTGACAAATCTCAGACATAATCCTGGATAAAACTCTTCAATCTGACTGAATCCTCTAATTTTGACCAAGCACCTAACCACACTCCTCAATATTAGTACGATTTCACCAAACTGGCACAGCTATTTAAGAAAAATGGAAGCCCAAGGACAAAATACCAGAAAAGGGGCAACATTTTCCTCAGTTTGATCATTTTAACAAAATCTGAATAATGCTGCTCAGTACTAACAAGTTATTCACGATTGTTTAGCAGTATCCAAGGATCTGTATCGCTCCATAAATAGATGAAAGAATATCAGCAAACATTTCTGTGAAAAGCCTGCTGCTTTTGATTGTTAAAGGGTATTAATAAGAAACTTGTGAAGCAATCTACACCTGCCTTGTTAAATTGTAAGACAAACCTAATACACCAGATGAAATCTGGAATTAGAGAGAACAGAAGATTTTAGGTATTGCAGCAGTGGCAATAATGAATACTGTAAGCCCGAATGGCTAGGGGAGAAGTTTGATCGGTTCTAACGTGTCCCTTAAATTAATTGTGGGGAAGTGAAGGGAGAGAATGATTGGAGAAGGACATCAAGGACGCACTTCTTTTAATAAGGGTCCAAGTTCAGTGCACAGCAAATCTAAACTGCAGTATTAAATCTGCACATGTGCAGGTTCGCATCAACGTGCATCGTAGTATTTCACAATGTGGCATAAATGGAATGAGTATTTGCTATTGATGTGGTTTGTGGGTGAAGAGGGGGAAAGGATGGAGAAGGTAAAGACAAGTGCTTACAGGACAGATGAGAAGACCAAAAAAAAAAAGAAAATCTGTGCTGGCTTAGTATAGAAATATCCATCAAGCCAATTCAGTGGACATACTAAAACAATGGGCTCAATTTTCTCCAAGCCCGTTTTCTGGCGTATTGCCAGAGTTACGCCGGGTTTTCTAGGCCAGGACTATTTTGCCAAACTTTCACCGATGTATAATTCGAATTTGGCGCCGCGCAGCGTGTCTAGTCTCCTCGGGGGGGTGGAGCCTGCTGTCTGCACCAAAGAAAAGTTACATTTTTGATGTCTTTCCAATGGACGCGCATGCTCAGTACAGCTCGGATTTGGCAATCGGCCATTTTAAAGAGCCAGTTTTGTGTTTTGTGTGTGTGTGTGTGTGTGTGTGTGTGTGTGCATATGTGTATGTGTGCGAGAAGGAGTGCTGTGTGACAGCATTGGAAAAAATACAGCTGGAGCAATACAAGATGCAACGCAGACCAAGGACCAAGAATTTCTTGTTGGAAGAAGTGGAGGCACTAGTTACTGTGACTGAGAACAGATGGCAGGAGCAGAGGTCACAAAAGTTCCACCCAAAGAAATGAAGAAACGCTGGAACCAAGTTGCAGAAGATTACTGCGCAGTGGTGAACACCACGAGATCTGGAAGCCAGTGTAAAAAGAAATGGCAGGACCTTGGTCAAGTAGTTAGTGTAAGTAATATTTTCATTTATTCAATGCAATTGTAAATGTGACCAGCTGTATATGTCCCACCCAGCAGAAAGACACCCTCTCTAAAAAGTTACATTATCATCTTTGCAGAGGAAGGTGGCACATAATAAAAGGGAAAGAATTCGAATCAGAGGAGGCCCGGCAAATCTGCACCCAGACACCCTTGGAAGAGAGGGTCGCTGCTTTTATGGGTCCTGCCTGGAAAAAAAAATCAATACTGCACAAGCTGGGCCCACATTCGAGGGAGAGGATTAGTCCTGCAAATTCATCATGGTCCTTCAAATCAGCCTGTTGCCTGGCCTGAAATGTGTGAGCCTATTCATGCCACCTACCCTGCCCCCTCCTCTGTTGCTAACCATTTGACTGTTCTGTTAACTTTTGCAGAACTTGAGACCAACCCTAACAATGCAGAAGATGATTCAGATGAGGATGAGCCTGAAGAGAACATCTTTCAATCCAACCCTCCAGACCAAGAAAATGGGGAAGGGGGAGGGGGAGGGGATGGAGCTCCCACTGTTGTACTGACTTTGGAGGAGGTGCCACTCATGGAGGTGACAGCCCCTTCCGTGACTAGTGGTTTGAGTGTTGGTGGAACATTCCATGGTTTCACACCTTCCGATGCTGCGGAAGGTGTGGGATGCAGCGAGGCACACCTAGGGAGAGGAGGGGAAGGAGAGCTCGACCACGCTCTCCTGAGATGCAGGATATAACAGATGTGGTTCAGATGATTTAATTGAGTGCGGTGAGCATGGACCTTACCCGATCACTGCTGGACACCATCAGTGGGGTGAGTGATGAGGTAGCGGGACTGTTGGGAGAAGTAACAACACTCACTGGGACCATCAGCAAGAGAAAATGGCCATGAGGGAGGGAATGTCAGAGGTAGCACAAACCATGGCACTGGCCATGAGGGAGGGAATGTCAGAGGTAGTGCAAACCACGACACTGGCATTGAGCGAGGGAATGTCAGAGGTAGTACTGGCCATTCGGGAGAGATGGTTGCAGTCCGCTGAGACACTGTCAGGGTGCATGAGGGACGGCATGTGTGAGTTAGCTGCTGCAATAAGGGAACACGCCCAGACCCCGCGCCCATTGACAGAATCAACTGCCGCTCCCACTGCAATCCCCACACCAGCCTCTGAAGAGCCCCAAGCTGGGAAGGAATAAGCTTAGTACCAAGCCCAAAAACACTGCCACTGCAGGCAGGGGTGGTGGAGAGTCCAAGACCAAGCGCAGCGGGCGGTCTTAGACTAAGGGGGATGAGAGATGGGTGCAGTCTTTCTTTGCTGCTGATACAAGAATAATTTTTATTAAAGTTAAGTACATTGTAAACTTTTGAATTAAATATATTTTACATTAAAACTGAATCATGTTCCATTAACTATTTCTATCATCAGCCACTCTCACCGCAGGTGGGTCTTCCACTCCCAGGTGCTGCTACCTCATGATGGCTAAGGTATGCAGCATGCAGCAATGAACTGACCGACAGTCTCAGAAGAGTACAGCAAGTAGCCTCCGGAATGGTCCAGGCATCGGAAATGCTGTTTTAATATGCCAATGGTCCTCTCAGTGATGCACATTGCAACACGCAGCATGTATTGACGGTCAGCTTCCGTCCGGGTTACGTGTTGGGGCGTCATAAGCCAGGTGGCGAGGCCGTACCTTTGTCTCCTAGTAGCCAGCTCTGCCCTTCTGGCTGCTGCTCAAACATGGCAGATAACGCTGTTGCGTAGGATGAATGCATCATGGGTGCTGCCAGGGCATCTTGCATTGACTGACATGATGCGATGCATGTTGTCACTCACGAGCTGCACATTGATGGAGTGGAAGCCTTTTCTGTTCCTGTAATCTCGGAATCCTGCATAAGTGCTCCCAAGGCGATGTGGGTACAATCAATGCAGCCCTGTACCTTTGGGAAGCCAGCAATCCTTGAGAAGCCCACAGCCTTGTCATGGATTGCTTGGGCGGTCATGAGGAACTTGATGAAGTCATGGAAGAGCGATAGTGATAGGGGATTCAATGGTGAGGGGAATAGATAGGCGTTTCTGCGGCCGCAACCGAGACTCCAGGATGGTATGTTGCCTCCCTGGTGCAAGGGTCAAGGATGTCTCGGAGCGGGTGCAGGATATTCTGAAAAGGGAGGGAGAACAGCCAGTTGTCGTGGTGCACATTAGTACCAACGACATAGGTTTAAAAAAAAAAGGAATGAGGTCCTACGAAACGAATTTAAGGAGCTAAATTAAAAAGTAGGACCTCAAAAGTAGTAATCTCGGGATTGCTACCAGTGCCACGTGCTAGTCAGAGTAGGAATCGCAGGATAGCGCAGATGAATACGTGGCTTGATCAGTGGTGCAGCAGGGAGGGATTCAAATTCCTGGGGCATTGGAACCGGTTCTGGGGGAGGTGGGACCAGTACAAACCGAACGGTCTGCACCTGGGCAAGACCAGAACCAATGTCCTAGGGGGAGTGTTTGCTAGTGCTGTTGGGGAGGAGTTAAACTAATATGGCAGGGGGATGGGAACCAATGCAGGGAGACAGAGGGAGACAAAAAGGAGGCAAAAGCAAAAGACAGAAAGGAGATGAGTAAAAGTGGAGGGCAGAGAAACCCAAGGCAAAGAACAAAAATTCTAAAAGGACAAAGGGTGTTAAAAAAACAAGCCTGAAGGCTTTGTGTCTTAATGCAAGGAGCATCCGCAATAAGGTGGATGAATTAACTGTGCAAATAGATGTCAACAAATATGATGTGATTGGGATTACGGAGACGTGGCTCCAGGATGATCAGGGCTGGGAACTCAACATCCAGGGGTATTCAACATTCAGGAAGGATAGAATAAAAGGAAAAGGAGGTGGGGTTGCATTGCTGGTTAAAGAGGAGATTAATGCAATAGTTAGGAAGGACATTAGCTTGGATGATGTGGAATCGATATGGGTAGAGCTGCAGAACACCAAAGGGCAAAAAACGTTAGTGGGAGTTGTGTACAGACCTCCAAACAGTAGTAGTGATGTTCGGGAGGGTATCAAACAGGAAATTAGGGGTGCATGCAATAAAGGTGCAGCAGTTATAATGGGTGACTTTAATATGCACATAGATTGGGCGAGCCAAACTGGAAGCAATACAGTGGAGGAGGATTTCCTGGAGTGCATAAGGGATGGTTTTCTAGACCAATATGTCGAGGAACCAACTAGGGGGGAGGCCATCTTAGACTGGGTGTTGTGTAATGAGAGAGGATTAATTAGCAATCACATTGTGCGAGGCCCCTTGGGGAAGAGTGACCATAATATGGTGGAATTCTGCATTAGGATGGAGAATGAAACAGTTAATTCAGAGACCATGGTCCAGAACTTAAAGAAGGGTAACTTTGAAGGTATGAGGCCTGAATTGGCTAGGATAGATTGGCGAATGATACTTAAGGGGTTGACTGTGGATGGGCAATGGCAGACATTTAGAGACCGCATGGATGAACTACAACAATTGTACATTCCTGTCTGGCGTAAAAATAAAAAAGGGAAGGTGGCTCAACCGTGGCTATCAAGGGAAATCAGGGATAGTATTAAAGCCAAGGAAGTGGCATACAAATTGGCCAGAAATAGCAGTGAACCCGGGGACTGGGAGAAATTTAGAACTCAGCAGAGGAGGACAAAGGGTTTGATTAGGGCAGGGAAAATGGAGTACGAGAAGAAGCTTGCAGGGAACATTAAGGCGGATTGCAAAAGTTTCTATAGGTATGTAAAGAGAAAAAGGTTAGTAAAGACAAACGTAGGTTCCCTGAAGTCAGAATCAGGGGAAGTCATAACTGGGAACAAAGAAATGGCAGACCAATTGAACAAGTACTTTGGTTCACTCAGGAGGACACCAACAACCTTCCGGATATAAAAGGTATCAGAGGGTCTAGTAAGGAGGAGGAACTGAGGGAAATCATTATTAGTCAGGAAATTGATGGGATTGAAGGCCGAATAATCCCCATGTCCTGATGGACTGCATCCCAGAGTACTTGAGGTGGCCTTGGAAATAGTGGATGCATTGACAGTCATTTTCCAACATTCCATTGACTCTGGATCAGTTCCTATCGAGTGGAGGGTAGCCAATGTAACCCCACTTTTTAAAAAAAGAGGGAGAAAACAGAGAATTATAGACCGGTCAGCCTGACCTCAGTAGTGGGTAAAATGATGGAATCAATTATTAAGGATGTCATAGCAGTGCATTTGGAAAATGGTGACATGATAGGACCAAGTCAGCATGGATTTGTGAAAGGGAAATCATGCTTGACAAATCTTCTGGAATTTTTTGAGGATGTTTCCAGTAAAGTGGACAAGGGAGAACCAGTTGATGTGGTATATTTGGACTTTCAGAAGGCTTTCGACAAGGTCCCACGCAAGAGATTAATGTGCAAAGTTAAAGCACAAGGGATTGGGGGTAGTGTGCTGACGTGGATTGAGAACTGGTTGGCAGACAGGAAGCAAAGAGTAGGAGTAAATGGGTACTTTTCAGAATGGCAGGCAGTGACTAGTGGGGTACCGCAAGGTTCTGTGCTGGGGCCCCAGCTGTTTACATTGTACATTAATGATTTAGACGAGGGGATTAAATGTAGTATCTCCAAATTTGCGGATGACACTAAGTTGGGTGGTAGCGTGAGCTGCGAGGAGGATGCTATGAGGCTGCAGAGTGACTTGGAAAGGTTAGGTGAGTGGGCAAATGCATGGCAGATGAAGTATAATGTGGATAAATGTGAGGTTATCCATTTTGGTGGTAAAAACAGAGAGACAGACTATTATCTGAATGGTGACAGATTAGGAAAAGGGGAGGTGCAACGAGACCTGGGTGTCATGGTACATCAGTCATTGAAGGTTGGCATGCAGGTACAGCAGGCGGTTAAGAAAGCAAATGGCATGTTGGCCTTCATAGCGAGGGGATTTGAGTACAGGGGCAGGGAGGTGTTGCTACAGTTGTACAGGGCCTTGGTGAGGCCACACCTGGAGTATTGTGTGCAGTTTTGGTCTCCTAACTTGAGGAAGGACGTTCTTGCTATTGAGGGAGTGCAGCGAAGATTCACCAGGCTGATTCCCGGGATGGTGGGACTGACCTATCAAGAAAGACTGGATCAACTGGGCTTGTATTCACTGGAGTTCAGATGAATGAGAGGGGACCTCATAGAAACGTTTAAAATTCTGACGGGTTTGGACAGGTTAGATGCAGGAAGAATGTTCCCAATGTTGGGGAAGTCCAGAACCAGGGGTCACAGTCTAAGGATAAGGGGTAAGCCATTTAGGACCGACATGAGGAGAAACTTCTTCACCCAGAGAGTGATGAACCTGTGGAATTCTCTACCACAGAAAGTAGTTGAGGCCAATTCACTAAATATATTCAAAAGGGAGTTAGATGAAGTCCTTACTACTCGGGGGATCAAGGGGTATGGCGAGAAAGCAGGAAGAGGGTACTGAAGTGCATGTTCAGCCATGAACTCATTGAATGGCGGTGCAGGCTAGAAGGGCTGAATGGCCTACTCCTGCACCTATTTTCTATGTTTCTATTCCACCGCGCACACAGTGCAGCCGTGACTTGGCGAATGGAGACATGTATTGCATGCTGAGACATCGCCACATCCCCAGTTGTAGCTTGAAACGATCCGGAGGCATAGAATGAAAGTGCAGCTGTAACCTTCACTTCAACTGACAAAGCAGTCCTCCTGACGCTTCTTGGCTGCAGTTCTGGTTTCACCAACTCACAGATCTTACAAACAATTTCTTTGCGGAAACGCAGACTCCTGACAGTCTGCAGCACTCAGGTGCAGGTACGAACGCCTGTCTCGATATACCAGAGGTGGGTAAGGCCTCCTGCTCAGCACCCTACGGGCTCTGATGTTGCTGATGTGATGAGCTCTAATCAATTGTCTCCTACGTAGCACCATGATGCAGAAGGTTTGCACAAGGTATGACATTGTCAGTATTGCCCCCATACTAAAAGTTAAACTTTCAAAGAAGCTCAAAATGGCAGGAAAGCAGACAGCACAGGTTCACAGTTCTCTCTCTCTCCCCAAGGTCTGTATGGATGGACCACACACAAAGGTCTTGTAACCTCTCTCTTCCCTCCCCCTCCCCGGACTACAAGCCGCAAGATCGGCAATCTCTCCCTCCGTGGGCTGCAAGCCGTAAGATCGGCAATCTGTCTCCCTCCGTGGGCTGCAAGCCGTAAGATCGGCTATCTCTCCTTCCTCTCCTCTCTTTTTCCGCCCCCCCCCCCCCCCACGGCTTATTTTGTAGCCGAACCCCGAGCCACTTTGTCCGGACGCTGCTGGCCAAACCTACAACTCTCCAAGCCTTCTTCAAGACGTTCGGTGATGGCGTATGACGGAGTAAAAAAATGAGAAAACTTGTGAAATCCAACAGATTTACACTTCTACAATGACAGCTAAAAAAAAAGTTGAACTTTATTATTGATTTTGACAGTGTTCTTGACTGTCTCCAAAATCTTCGATTAAAAACAATGGCGTCTTTTCGGCGCAGATTTGTGAATGTGCGTTGGTTTCTTTACTCACCAGAAGGTTTTTTGGGAGTGGCCAGATACACCAGCATAATGGAGAAAAATGTTGGCCAAACTGCGAACAATTGAAAAAACCGGCGCAGACATGAGGTAAAGAAAACTGCCTGGAAAAATCGTAACCAAATCAGTTACACTGGCGCAGATCGTAGGGAGGAAAGTTTGAAAAATAAAATGGCAAAAATTTAACTCAAGATGCCAAAAAAACAGCCTACTCCAAAAAAAAAATGGCACAATCACTGGGAAATTGAGCCCAAAGCTCTAATAAAATAACCCTCTCTCATTGAGCGTATCTTGATGACCTAAACCTCTAAAACTGGACATCATTTTGGCCACTGTCCCTTGTACAAGGAATGATGCTTTGTGAGTCTGTGCATGTGAAGGTTCTGCACATAGATGTTGACATATATTGCCAGAGCTCTGCTCCTGGCCAGTAAATATGAAATGTTCTGAGAGCAGGGGCATCATCCAAACCCTTAAATTCTTTGGGCAAGTTCATAAAATGCCATGAGAGGAGACATGGCCAATCGATTAACTAAGGCTGTAGAAGGACTTTAAACTAATTAGTGTGGTGGGGGGGTGGGGGGGAGAGAGGAAGGGGAGCAGAAATTTAAAAAAAGTCAAAGAGAAAGGAGAAGGTAACAGTGCAGGGTAGCGATAAGGGTAATGATAACCAGAATGCGACAGGAAGGGACACAGCGTATACACAAGAGTGCATCAGAAAGTGGGGTCAGAGTAGAGATAAATGAGAAAGAGACAAAATTAAAAGCTCTTTATCGGAATGCACGCAGCATTCGTAACAAGATAGATGAGTTGACGACACAAATAGAAATAAATGGGTATGATCTGATAGTCATTTCAGACACGTGATTGCAAGATGACCAAAGCTGGGAAGTGAATATTGAGGGGCATTTTCAATTTCAGAGGGATAGGCAGAAAGGAAAAGGAACTGCGTAGCTCTGTTAATAATGGATGAGATCAGTGCAGTAGTTCGAAGTGATATGGCTCAGAAAATCAAGATGTAGAATCATTTTGGGTGGAGATAAGAAATAATAAAGGAAATAAATCACTGGTGGGAGTAGTCTGCAGGTCCCCTAATAGTAGCCAAACTGTAGGACAAACTATAAATCAAGAAATAATGAAGGCTTGTAAGAAAGGTACAGCAATAATCATGGGTGATTTTAGTCTTCATATTGTTTGGACAAATCAAATTGGCAAAGATAGCCTTGGGGAAGAGTTCATAGAGTGTATGCAGGATGGTTTCTTAGAACAATACGTTGTGGAACCAACCAGGGAGCAGGCTGTTTTGGATCTGGTAATGTGTAATGAGTCTGGATTAATTAATTATCTCATAGTAAAGGATCCTCTTGGGAAGAGTGATCATAGCATGGTAGAATTTCAAATTCAGTTTGAGGGTGAGAAAGCTAGTATCCTGAACTTAAATAAAGGCAGTTACATAGGTATGAAGGCAGAGTTGGCTAAAGTGGACTGGGAAAATAAATCAAAGGGGTAGACGGTAAGCTAACCAATGGCAAACATTTAAGGAGATAACTGTATTTCATAACTCTCAGCAAAGATATATTCCAATGAGAAAGAAAGACTAAGAGAAAGATGAAAATCCATGGATAACTAAGGAAGTAAAGGATGGTATCAAATTGAAAACAAAGGCATACAATGTTGCGAAGAATAGCAGAGGATTGGGAATTTTTTAGAAACCAGCAAAGGATGAATAAAAAAATGATAGAGAGAGAAGATAGTTTATGAGAGTAAACTAGCAAGAAATATAGGGCCCAAGTTTTGGGACGCACCTAAAACGGCGCAGCCCGGACCTGGACGCCCGTTTTTCGCACCAGAAAGTGCGCCTAAAAAAAACTTCCAGATTCTCCAGCTCCCTGCTGGTCCTCGGCGCAGCGCAGCATGAGCAGTTGGGGGCGGAGCCAGATCCCTGCGCCGAAAACAGTGCCATGCAGTGGGCGCGCATGTGCAGTAGCTCCAGGTGCCCAAAACTGTGTGGGAGGAGCCCGAAGCATGCAGCCCCTAGCCCTGGCCGAATGGCCTCACTGGGGCTGCGTGCATAAGGCTCCTCCCATGCCCAGCTCCTGCTTCCTCCCGACCCGACTCTCTTTCCTTCCCCCCCCCCTCCCCATTCCCTACGCCTAATTTGTAACCTACGCCTGATTTTCTAAAGTGTAGTCAAGGTTTTTTCGAACGTATAAAAATCTTCACTTACTCCATTCTAAGTTAGTATGGAGTAAGTTTTCACTGCCGAAACTTTGAAAACAGGCGTAAGTGGCCGGACACGCCCCCTTTTGAAAAGAAAATTCTGTTCCAAAGTGAAACTATTCTAACTGACTAGAACTAGAGCAAACTAAATGCCGAGAATTTGAATTTCTAAGATACTCCGTTCTACACCAGTTGCTCCAAAAAATCAGGAGCAACTGAGGCCGAAACTTGGGCCCATAAAAACAGACAATAAGAGTTTCTACAGGTGTATAAAAAGGAAGAGAGTAGCAAAAGTAAACGTTAGTCCCTGAGAGGATGAGACTGGGGAATTAATAATGGGAAACAGGGAAATGGCAGAGACTTTGAACAAATATTTTGTATCAGTCTTCACAGTAGAAGACACTAATAGCATCCCAAAAATTGATAATCAAAGGGTCATTGTGGGGGAGTGGAAGTGGGGGGGGGGGGGGTGCAGGGAAGACTTAAAACATTCACTATCACTAGAGAAAAAGTACTAAGCAAACTAATGAGCCTAAAGGTGGACAAGTCCCCTGGACCTGATGGCCTGCAAAGATAGTGCATGCATTGGTTAATCTACCAAAAATTTCCTGGATTCTGGAGAGGTCCCAGCGGATTGGAAAACCACAAATGTTACGCCCCTATTTAAGAAAGGAGGGAGACAGAAAGCAAGAAATTATAGACCAGTTAGCCTTACATCTGTCATTGGGAAAATGCTGGAGTCCATTATTAAGGAAGTAGTAGCAGAACATTTAGAAAATCATAATGCAATCAAGAGTCAGCATGGTTTTATGAAAGAGAAATCATGTTTAACAAATTTGCTGGAGTTCTTTGAGGATATAACGAGCAGAGTAGATAAAGGAGAACCAGTAGATGTCGTGTATTTGGATTTTCAGAAGGCATTTGATAAGGTGCCACATAAAAGGTTACTGCACAAGATAAACGCTCACGGGGTTGAGGGTAAAATATTAGCATTGATAGAGGATTGGCTAACTAACGGAAGAGAGAGTCGGGATAAATGGGTCATTTTCAGGTTGGCAAACTGTAACTAGTGGGGTGCCACAGGAATCAGTGTTGGGGCCTTAACTATTTACAATCTATATTAATGACTTAGATGAAGGGGCCAAGTGTAATGTAGCCAAATTTGCTGACGATACAAGGATAGGTTGGAAAGCAAGTTGTGCGGAGGACGCAAAGAATCGGCAATAGGATATAGATAGACTAAGTGAGTGGTCAAAAATTTGGCTGATGGAATATAAAATTGGGAGGTTATCCATTTTGGCAAGAAAAGTAAAAAAGCAAATTATTATTTAAAAGGGGAGAGATTACAAAATACTCCGGTACAGAGGGATCTGGAAGTCCTTGTACATGACACTCAAAAGATTAGCAGCAGGTACAGCAGGTAATTAGAAAAGCAACTGGAATGTTGGCCTTTATTGCAAATGGGATAGAGTATAAAAGTAAGGAAGTCTTGCTACAACTGTACACAGCGTTGGTGAGACCACACCTGGAATACTGCGTACAGTATTGGTCTCTTTATTTAAGGAAGGATATATTTGTATTGGAGGCAGTATTCAGAGAAGGTTCACAAGGTTGATTCCTGAGATGAAGGGGTTGTCATATGAATAAAGGTTGAGCAGGTTGGGCCTATATTCATTGGAGGTTAGAAGACTGAGAAGTGATCTTATTGAAATGTGTAAGATTCTGAAGGGGCTTGACAGGGTAGATGCAACGAAAATGTTTCCTCTTGTGGGGGAATCTAGAACTAGGGGGCATAGTCTCAGAATAAGGTGTTGCCCATTTACAGAAATGAGGAGGAATTTCTTCTCTCAGAGGGTAGTGAGTCTTTGGAATTCTCTACCCCAGAGAGCTGTGGAGGCTGGGTCATTGAATATATTTAAGGTGGGGATAGACAGATTTGAGAGATAAGGGAGTCAAGGGTTGTGGATGAGAGGGCAGGGAAGTGGAGTTGAAGATCAGATCAGCTATAATCTTATTGAATGGCGGAGCAGGCTCGAGGGGCCAGATGGCTTACTTCTACTCCTATTTCTTATGTTCTTATACCTGCTGAGCACTTTGTATATCCAATGACACCAACATAGAGTTATATTACATGCAGAATGAAATACCGTGCAATAAGATGTATTTTACTCCAGGGCTTTTATACACGATCACTTTTGTGTTGGATACCATTCTGCAGCAACATAAAAGTAGCAGCACAATCACACCATTTAAGATACCTCTTTCAATAGTCTTGTTGTTGTGGTAATGTACGCCAGGAGTGTCTGAACTTTTTGTTTTTCTGAGCAGCATATGTGCACACCATGGAGCCTGGTGTGGGGGGGGGGCGCACATACAAATTTTAATCCATGTTCTCAATAATTTACACATATCTTAAACATAAGACCATAAGATATAGGAACAGGAGTAGGCCATACGGCCCTCGAGCCTGCTCCGCCATTCAATGTCATGGACTCAGCTCCACTTCCCCGCCCGCTCCCCATAACCCCTTATCGTTTACGAAACTGTCTATTTCTGTCTTAAATGTATTCAATGTCTCAGCTTCCACTGCTCTCTGAGGCAGCAAATTCCACAGATTTACAACACTCAGAATAAATTTCTTCTCATCTGTTTTAAATGCCCTCTAGTTCTTGTCTCCCCCATCAGTGGAAACATCCTCTCTGCATCCACCTTGTCAAGCCCCCTCATAATCTTATACATTTCGATAAGATCACCTCTCATTCTTCTGAATTCCAATGAGTAGAGGCCCAACCTGCTCAACCTTTCCTCATAAGTCAACCCCCTCATCTCCAGAATCAACCTACTGAACCTTCTCTGAACTTCCTCCAAAAGTATATCCTTTTGTAAATATGGAAACCAAAACTGTATGCAGTATTCCAGGTGTGGCCTCACCAATACTCTGTATAACTGTAACAGGACTTCCCTGCTTTTATACTCCATCCCCTTTGCAATAAAGGTCCTGATCACTTGCTGTACCTGCATACTATCCTTTTGTTTCATGCACAAGTACCCTTAAGTCCCGCTGCACTTAGCAATCTTTCTCCATTTAAATAATAACTTGCTCTTTGATTTTTTTTCTGCCAAAGTGCATGACCTCACACTTTCCAACATTATACTCCATCTGCCAAATTTTTGCCCACTCACTTAGCCTGTCAATGTCCTTTTGCAGATATTTTGTGTCCTCCTCACACATTGCTTTTCCTCCCATCTTTGTATCGTCAGCAAACTTGGCTACGTTACACTCAGTCCCTTCCTCCAAGTCGTTAATATAGATTGTAAATAGTTGGGGTCCCAGCACTGATCCCTGTGGCACCCCACTCGTTATTGGTTGTCAACCAGAGAATGAACCATTTATCTTGACTCTCTGTTCTCTGCGAGTTAGCCAATCCTCTATCCATGCTAATATATTAACCCCAACACCGTGAACTTTTATCTTGTGCAGTAACCTTTTATGTGGCACCTTGTCAAATGCCTTCTGGAAGTCCAAATACACCACATTCACTGGTTCCCCTTTATATAGCCTCTTCGTTACATCCTCAAAGAACTCCAGAAAATTTGTGAAACATGACTTCCCCGTCATAAATCCATGCTGATGCTGCCTAACCGAATTTTGCTTTTCCAAATGTCCTACTACTGCTTCTTTAATAATGGACTCCAACATTTTCCCAATCACAGATGTTAGGCTAACTTGTCTATAGTTTCCTGCTTTTTGTCTGCCTCCTTTTTTAAATAGCGGATTAAGTTGCTGATATGAACAGATCTTGGCATACTAATTTCGGACTTATCCACCAAACCTCCACACCACACCACAAATTCAAACAGGACAAGCCAACAAACAAGAAATATTAGCACAAATTGGATCGAGTTGCCTGGGCTTTGAAGGTTGGATTGACAGAGTTTCATTGCTGCAAGTGGCCCACGGACCATAATTTAGAAGTGGTTATTGGAAATCATTGTTCAAGCTAGATGAACATTTATAATTCTAACAAATATAAACTTTTGGTAGGATATATACAAGTATAGTGCTGAAATTTTTAACAAATGCTGCATCTCTTGAAAACTCATTTTTCCACTTCACTGACATGTGCAGCAGCGCAGGTGGCACAGATCTCTGCCCTTGGCCCCACCAGTGTATCAGGGATCACACCATTTTAATACCATCAGTAGGTGCTGGTTTTTTTGGAGGAGGGGGTGGGGAAGAGATGATGAGCTCGAACGCTGCTTGTGGACCCACTGGCGGGCTGATAAAAGGGGCAATCAAAACATTTGCTGACAGCATTTCTTGGGGCTTCTAACCTGCGACCTTGGTGGGCTTTTCATCCGTCCCTATAATCACCTGGGGTGGAAGATTTTTCCTGTTGTCTAGGTTGCTGTGCAGACACAAGGTGGGAGGTACAGGGATTTTGGTGTGGAGAAGCTCTCCTCTGAAGTCAAGAGCTATGTTTAGTCGCTGAAGATTTTTCTTACAAGTCATAATTTGAACACTACTTTGAGATAGTATAGAAGGCTCTGGTTTCCTGTCTAAAAACAGTCGCTGCTGTCTCTGCTTAAGTTTGTTAATAGGTGGCATGCGCCAAAATGGAATGTTCTGTCTGCTGGTGTGATCTTTGGAGACAGCTCAGACCCGTCTGATGGTGTACAGCCACCCACCTTCTAATTTCACTCAAGAAGCTCTTCCAAATGAAAGGCATCTTAATACTTTTGCTGGGAGCTCTGAAATGCAGACAAGTTAAATAGCAAACATCCCCTAGATAATAGATCATACATGCTTTGCTTTCACAGTGAGCGGGTTTAAAGGAGGCGCACGAAGGCAGAGATTGTTTTCTGAAGGACTCTTGGGAGTTTCCTGTTTTAGCATGTTGAGTGAAAAGCCTGCCCCATGATTTTAGTGACAATCTGTTCTCTTCAAGGCTGACCCTTGCATGAAGGTCCATCTGCCAACAAACCAAATCATTCAGACAATCAGTGGGAATAGGGTTCATATCTGGTAGACAACAATTTAGTAGGCAGGAGCTGGATACAAAATTTCAGCTCTGGCTTACTGGCTTCAGGTGATCCTGTCAATTCTCACTGGGAATGATCTTACTTCCACATTTTTGCCCAAACTCCCTGGATGGTATTCCAAGGGACACATTTGACGATGATTAAAGAAAGTGAATACTGCAAAGGGCCCAACCTAGTAGACATCCTGCAATTAAAATTAAGCAAACATGGACTATTCTAACAGCAGATCCCATGGGGTTGTTTAGCCACCCTCTTTCTCTTCATAGACTTGGTCTGGTAATCATCTTTCTGGGAAGTCTCTAGGATAAAAACTTCAGGTTGAAATGACAGGTGTTGGAAAGTCTCTAGCTTGAAGGACAAGGCTGATGATACATGCTGCTAGTTCACAGATGGGAAGAAATTGATGGAGTTCAAAGACAAAGTCCCACCCTCCCTGGCATGGAAACCCCTATACAGATAATCAACTGCTAAGTTTGTAACTAAAGAGGGTGGGACTCACTCTTTGACCCTTAATGTTTGATACCTAGGCATACATTGAATAGGGTAAGGACCTCAAGCACATTGATCACCATCTGAAAGGAAGTTTACAGGGAAACGATTTGGGCCCTTCGAAGGGAGGGTAGCAAGCAAGTTACCCTGTGCTGACAGAATAATATCCCAAAGCTGCTTGAGGAGGAATCAGAGAGGATGATCATTGGATGACCAGCACTTCAAGTACTGGGCATAATCCTTTGCATTAGTGGAGCAAAATACACTGACATTAACCACCACTAGGTAAGTTCTTCTTGGGAGCCTTGGCAATCGTTATGCCAGAGCATGCCTGTTCAGTACTAACTGAGAAACAAAGAACTATAAAATGAGTGATGTCAATAATTTTGTTAGTAATGATTGCAGTGTATCCTACACTGTTGTCCAGCACAAATGATTTCAGGATGATACACACCAGGTCCTCCTGGTCTGATAGTTAAACCTAACTGATACCAGATAGGTACTTCAAGCAGTGTGATCAGTATGTGGTACCAACTTCATATCTGTTGTCTTGTCCTTGTTTAGTTTCCTATTCTTAAGAGGTACAAGATCAGCTGATGTGCCAAACTTTTCTGGGCTGCTGGGACCAGCTGATATGGGATTGATACATAACTTATTTCCGATCACTGTCCGACTTGCCCTACTTACAATTATGCCTCATGCCGGTAGTTATAGTACAGGTCTAACAAAAGGAAGAAATAAAAACATAGCCAAATTGCAAAATGAATATTTTGTTTTGGTATATCCTTTTCCACCAAGATCAGAGCTACAGGCAAGGCTAGAGATTGGGAAATGGAGAAAAGATAATATGTACAGAAAAGATAATGGAATTTAAACAAAATAATCAAGGCCAGATGATTTCTAACCAAAAGTATTGAAAGAAATAGTCTAAGGAATAAATTTTGAATGCTGTCACTATAATTTTTCAAAGTTTGTAGGATTCAGGAATAGTACCAGACGGTTAGAAGGTAGCAAGCATTACACCATTATTCAAACAAGGAACAATGGACAAACTAAATCAGTATTGATAAAATTGGTGAAATCCATTATTAGGGTCAGAGGAAGTGATCCCTTGGAAAAGCAAAAGTAGCCATGGCTTTGTGAAAAGCATTTTGTTTTAACGATGTAGAACATCACTTGTGACTGTCACATGTGGAATTTCAGAAGGCCTTTAATAGGGTTCCATACAAAGTTTGCGAGTTGCAACTGAAGTTCCTGGAATTAAAGGCAATCTTGTAGCACAGACTGAATACTGATTGCAAGGTAGGAGGCAGAAAGTTGGGACAAAATTGATTTTTGCGTATTGGTTGGCAGAGAAAAGTATTGGGGCAGAAATTCCGAGAAGGGCTTCCCACGGGCAAATAAAGAAAAAATAGAAATAAAATGTGCACTTACCTGAAGCTGCTGCGCCTGCTGGAACTCCCGATCCACAGGCCTCCTCTCCTTGTGACGCACAGCGCGTGCATGTCAGGACGTCCGCAGGAGTCACGTGGGCCTGGACACCCAATCACAGGTAAGTATTTTCTTATAGTCGTAGGAGATTCGTAGGTTACGAATTTTCTACTACTATGAATGAGAAAACCCCCAAAACGCACAAACACTACATAAAACAATTAACTAATAGAAAGTAAAAATGTTACACATGTTTTTTTAAAGAAAAATATTATCTGAGTGGGCAGGGTTTTAACATAAATGTGTTTTTAAAATTTTAATTTTAATTATTTTTTTTCTATGTTTTTAAACACTTACGCCTGTAAAAGTAAGCTATGCGCCTGCTTTTTCAGGCGCAAGAGTTTGGAGAACATTTGCCGTGCAAGGTATGGGTGAATAGCCCAAACTTCCACGTACAAATGTCCTCGCTCCCGATCTGCACGCTGAAAACCGGCTTTTCCGATGTCTTCCCGGTCCATAGAAACTTCGTACGGACCCGGGACGCCGGAAATTCTGGGCCATTGTCCCTCAAGATCAGTTCAGTGCTGGGATCAGAGGTTTTTTTTACCCTATGCCAGTGATCTGGATTTCAGAGGAGAGGAGTATATCCAAGTTTGCACATGATACAAAAACAACCAAATCTGGACAAAAGGTCTAAAAATTAGAACTCAACTGTGGCCATCTTAAATCAGCCAACAGCAGATATTTGCTGTGTCATAAGATATGCGTAGCAAAAAAAGGTGATTTGATCCAGCCAGTTTCAAGGAGAGTGCAATTTACCCCAAAGTGGATTCAACTTGATCCATTAAATCCCATGGGAAGAGATCGCCCATAAGTAAATCTCAACAGATAAATCTCTATCATTCCTCTCCAACCCTTGCTCCCCTGCACAGAGATAAATCAAAATAATAAAATCTAACCTCAGAGCCAACAAGTTATAACTTTACAAAAGGCAAAATACTAAAGATGCTGGAAATACTCAAGGCAGGCAGCATCTGTGCAGAGGAACAGAGATAATAGGCCGAAAATTGTGGTCAGAGACTTGTTTCAGATGAACGCCTCTGACCCGAAAAAAAATCTACAAAAATACCTGGTGGTCCCGGGAGGAACCTACGACTCCGTCCAGTCTAAGGCCCTCATTCGCTGCGCAGCATACGGGAAGATGTCTTCCAAGTACGTCTAGATTGGAATCATGTGGGCCTGGGCCACCAATGAACATTTAGTATTCTCATTGAGCTATGTTTGTGTGGGCTCCCATTGCTATCAATGAGAATAACCCCCCCAAAACAAGAAACACAGCACAATAAATTAAAAAAAAAACACCTCACATATTTAAAATTAATTGAAATTAAAAGTAATTAAATGTTTTAGAAAAAATATATATATTTTGGAATTTAAAAAAAATGCATTTTAATAGGGTAAAAAATAAACTTACCTTAATGGACAGGGGTTTTAATATAAAAATTAATGATTACATCTAATTTTTCTATGTTTTAAAAGTGGTAAAAGTAAGCTAGACGCCTCCTTTTACCAGGCGTAAAAGTTTGAAGGACATTCGCTGGGCAAGAGTTGGGAAAATAGCCCAATTTCTGTCCCGCGGATGTTTTCCTGCTGGATTGCGTAGAATCTAAGAAGTTTTGACAATTCGGAAAGGCCGGTTCTTGGTGAATTGCACCCCGAGAACCGGCTTTAACTAAGACTTCGTACACACCTGGCAAGGCCACAATTTTCGGCCTAATGTTTCAGGTCTGTGTCCTTTCATCAGAATTAGAAAAGGAAACAGATGTAACAGGTTTCAAGCAGAGAGGCAGTGAAAGGGTGGGTTGGGGGGGGGGGAGGGGGAGGAAAGAACAAAAAGGAAGGTCTGTGATGGGGTAGAAGGCAATACAGGTTGGGCGTCCGAAATCCAGGCCGATCCGTGGCGGGGTCATCCGGCATACGGAAAATGTTCCGACATCCAAGCCCGCATAGGATCCCGCCGCGGACCTCGCCTGGCATCTCGGCCGCCGCCCTGGCTGCTTCCGAAATCCGGCATGGCTCGGTCCTGAGGTTTGCGGATTTCAGATGCTGCACCTGAAATGATTTACATAACAAAAGGGACGATGAGGCAAAGCAAAATCGGCTGGCAATCATACAAGAACCAAAAAGATGTCGAGAGGAGCTATAAATTGCGTAGGGAGCATCATTACCAGTTTCTCCCATGCATCTTTCTTCTGATAACCACGCTAAGGAATAGGGGTTAATGGTAAAGTAAAGTCAGTGCAAGTCTAGCTAATAAATAAATCCATCAAATCCAAAAGGATATTTGTGCTCAATCCCAAGAGTGCAGCCAGGTGGACCCTTAGGTGGAATGTGATTTGAGAAGTAACTGCAATAGAAATGGACCAGGGTTGTCTGAGGATCTCATCAACATTCTTCTCTTCTATCCTATCAAGGTGGGGCAACCGTCTCCAGGGCCTCAGCTGTTGTGCTAGTGTGGACATTTTAAAAAGAACTGCATTTGAGTGTTTTCCTCCTGAGGTAATTGCACAATGGAAAATGTGAACTGACACCATATCTCTTGTTTTTCGGCTCAAGTTTTATATAAAAAGGGTAAATACACAACAAATCAAATATGCTAATGATGTGGATAATTTCAAAGCCATTAAAAGAAAAGGTACTATTTGCATTTTATATCATGATGCTTGGTGTAGAAAGGAAAACATAATACGATACCAAGTCCCATATAAAGTTTGGTAATAAACGATTCTATAGTTGCAAAGTGCTAATGTCCAAGTAATCTAACAACCATCAATATGCAGCTTGAATATCACCCTTTTGTGGTCAATTTCAAAAGAAACCATGACATTAATTGTAGCAAGATTGGAGGAAGAGGGCAGAATATTTATAAAAATCAGTGATGCATGAATAAAATATGCAGCAAAAAAGAACTAGTTTAAAGAAACCTCTCAGCGTCCCATCAACCACCACTAAGGCACTCATAGGGCAACGATTGCTGCTATAAAGAGTATCCTTAATGTAAAAACTATTCTTTATACCTTGTATGTATAGTACTGAAAATCACAGCAAGTCCTTTTGTTGAATTGTAAAATTTAAAGACTAGGATTAATCATTAACGGTGCAAAAGGTTCAAATTGAAGGGGAACAGATTAGAAAATGCCCGAAGTGAAATGCATGGAGCTTTGATGAGGCTCTGCACCATATTAAAATCATTGAAAAAATCTCAACAGGGAGGGTTTTCTTGGCTTAGTCCTCTGATTTTTCTGTCAGTGTGGCACATTTAGGATAAACCCGAGGAGATTATGCAAACCCTTAGCCTGAATGTACTCATTTTTGGAGCGTGCTCTGTATGGCAGTGACAGCTGGCTCCAGAACTGTCACTTCCAATCAGTTGTCTTCAGCATCTTGGGAGAGAAAGCTGGACAAAGCTGCCTTCATCTCTGGTCTCAACTTCCTCTTCCCACTCAATCACTACAATATTCTTGCTAAAGCAAATCAAGGCACACATTTGCTTTTCCCCCTCAAATTTGCATCTGAATATTCTTAAAACTATTGGGGTTAAACATTTTTAACATTGTTTACTATTATACAGAAAGAATAGGACTTTCAATGTTCACGCTGGCAGTCACTGAAGTGAGACTAAATGTAATCCTTTAAGTGCTGCATTGCTCTCATCGCCAGTTATATTTAATATGCCACAAAATAATTAAATTTATACCATTTGTTTATTACAAAGCAAACACAAACAGGGTTTCCATTCAATTTTAACTCTTGAAATTTAAAATAAAATTAAGTTTAAAGTAAAAATTACGATCCTTCTAAAGGAATTAAGGGATATATGTTTTACAACAGTTATAAACATTGCAGTCCTTTCCAATTCAGTTATTTTACATAAACAAATCCATATTTTCAGATTAGCAGACATTTTACCCACTCCCCTAATATGCTTTAATGGGTCAACTGTGAAAATCAATGTTTTGTAATGAAATATACCTCAAAAAGGCCTCATTAAAACCCTGGACCATCATTCAAAGTACAGTACTGATTCAAAGAGAGGAATTTCGATGACATATTTTCCTCTTGCACAGTGGTTTGATGTCAAACTGGATATGGACAATTTTTCCCAAATCAGATTATTTCTCGTCAGTGAAGATGGGTTATGGCAACATGAATGCAGGGCATATTCTATTTTATTTTCTCAGTTTCTACATACAAAGGCAGCATAGTCAACATTTTGAAATTGGAAAATGCTATCATTAAAGTAGTAAAACATTCCATGGCACTTCACGGGGCGTTATTGTTTTATCTCATAATACTCACGTGAAGCGCTTTGGGACGTTTCACTATGTTAAAGGTGCTATATAAATACAAGTTGTTATTATAAAACAAAATTTGAACCGAGCCACGAGGAGAAATTAGGGCAGAGAGGGGCAAGTTTTAAGGAGCGTCTTAAAAGGAGACATCAATTATAAAGATGTTCAAAGCAGGATTCCAAAAAGTACATTTGATTCTAGCCAAATATGTGGTCACCTATGGACCATAACATTTATACACTAGGCAGAAAGTGGCCTTAAAAAGGGTGACATTTCAAGTTCAATTCAATACGATAATTTTTTAAATATGGAAATTAAAGAACTTGCTACAAGTCATGTAAGATTGGAACAAAACAAACTGTGTGCAACCATCAAGCAGTTAGGGACAATGAACAGTGTATAACAGATAGTGAAATAGCTTGGGTTATTCACTTTTTAGATTCTGATGAAATTACAACTTTCAAGCCCAAATGCCTGGAGTTTCCATATTTTATGATCTCCAGAATTCTAATAGCATGAATAAAGTAATATTAAAGAGAAACTGTGCAGTTTTGATAACTCCTTAACCTAGTGTTACAGTAAGGAGCTCAAACATTGGGTATCAATGTTGTTTACACTGTTCGCTGAGCATTTACAGATCACAGTGGCCCCACAATTAGGTTATATAGGCAGAACAATACTTACGAGTACCTGCACTACTGCATTAGTGAAGGACCCAACAACAGAAATTTAAAAGGCCACTGTCACACAGTAGGGATTTATGCAAGCTTCACATGAACAGTGTTAGGGCTAAGCTTATGGAAAATCCAGAACTGGGATTCTCCGAATCCATGCTTAAAATATCTGTACTGTAGGGGAAGGCTTTCATGAAATTACCAGACCAGATGCTTGCACATTTTTCACTGAATCATCATGGATTAAATGCTATCCTTAATCAATGCAAACTGAGTCCATTTATGTGATTACTAAGTTTATCTTGTGACCACAACCAGAAATTTCACTGTTTAATCCCTATCTGAGCCTCAATAGCTGATCTTCGCAAGGTGGTGGGATGGCATAAGTAACCTTGATGTCCCAATTTAAGAGGAGAAAATTGGCTTGGATTCATGGTCATGAACACCATTAAGCAACATTGTGGACATTGGATGAGGAAAAGCTTGGTTATGGTGGTCAAACAGCCTATTGTTGAGACCAGAGGGTGACCAGTGCCCTCAGAACTGTACTCAACAGTGTCAACCATTTCAGGAAAGGGAGAGCATTGGCAAAATATTTGTAATTAAACAAAATCACACCAGACTACTATAGATCAAATACGACTCCCCAAATCACAAAGCAAATTAGCTGCAAAACACAAATACCAGGAGAAATGCATATATATATTTTTTTTAAAGATAAATATCATTACCTACCTCAGTGGCAAGTCTCAGTCACATTCACCCAATCACCCACCCACCATTTTTGTGGAGGCAGAGGACATTTTTCTTGAGCACAGAAAATGGCACTGCACATGCAAAGACTGACAGTTTGCTGCTTTCGATGTGTATACAGTGTACCAGCATTTTGTTCAAAGGCAGCAGTTGTGTGAAGCACAATTGTGACTAATTCTGATAAAAGAATGGCTCCAATTTGGATCTGTGCTTTTAATCAGAGGCTAACTTTACATTTTACAGGATGGCATTACTAAGTTCACAACCATGTCACATTTTAGCTTTATATCATGGCAAGTTTTATTATTAACCAACATATCGCTGGACTAGATGTTGGGAAATGTACACAGCAGCAAATACTCCGCCTGTTGCTGTAGAAGCTTATCCACAGCAGATATTAAAGCAGCTTCTAACATGCTTAACAAATATCCCTTTACCGTAGTAGATGTTCATTAATGTGGAATAGACTGGATCAATTTAACAGGAATGAAAGCAACCCCTGCAGACAAAAAAATGACTGAGGTTTCAGTTTCTATTTATTGGGAAACATACACAAATATGGAAAGTTGAGATTTTCACAATTTTGTACAAATGAAGATAAATTATATTTCTAAGTTTGTGTGTTGTTACTTACATCATTGGGTGCTGTTAAATTGGGCAAAGAACAAACTTGCATTTATATATTGCATCTTGTAGTTCTGTCAAAGGTCATCGAACTGTAACGTTAACTGTTTCTCTCTCCACTGATGCTGCCTGACCTGCTGACTATTTCCAGCATTTGTTTTCAGTTCAGATTTCCAGCATCCGCAGAATTTTGCTTTTGCATTTATATATTGCCATCCACGACTCAAGAATGTCCTGAAGTACTTGATTTGCAGTTATAATGCAGGAAACGCAACAACCAATTTGTGCACAGGATGGTCCCACAAACAGCAATTAAATAAATGATAATCTGTTTTAGGTGTTGATTGAGGGGTAAATGTTGGACTAAACACCAGGAGAAACCCCTTGTTCTTCTTTAATTAGTGCCCTGGGATTTTTTGAGAGGGGGCAATTAAACATCTCATCTGAAAGACAATCTCATCTGAAAGGCACCTCCGACAATGCAGCACTCCCTCACTGAAGTGTCAGCCCAGATTTTGTGCTCAAGTTTCTGGAGTGGGTCTTAAATCCACAACCTTCTGATTCAATAAGTGATTGTGCTACCACTAATCCTTGGCTGACACCTCATGTGTACTTGCATCACAGATGCAGTTAAATTATCTACTAATTACTATTGCTGCAATGAAATGAAAAGGGGTGAACTCAACAATTTTTATCCTCATGAAAATACATAGGTGACCAGACGTCCAAGAAGATTGGGTGCTACAGAAGACGAAACAGGATTCACTTTGTGAACATCGGAGATCGGTGCTTGGACATTTTTGAGAAATTGTAGCTGTATTTGATAACAGGGTTGTTTCACAAAAATATCAAGAAAATGGAAATACGGGAAGAAATTCAGACAATATTAAAGTTCTCTTACTACATTTAATTCAGCATTACGTACTTAATACAGATACAATTAATTTGTATAGGAAATGGCTACAATAGTACAGTGCAGGCATACTCGTGTAAATGCAGATACCAACAACCCCATCTTTGAGTCTTACGTGAGTTTAAGAAGAAAGCTACATTCAATGAGTTTCCCAGGCATCATGTAGCCTTTGGTGCCAATATGTTCATCTTCAGTTTCCAAAAACAGCACAGGTTATACAAGTCAAAAATCATTAGCTAATTGAAATTGTATCATGATTCATTTTCAATATTCAGAGAGTACTGCTCGGAGTTTGATGTATATTTTTTTTTAAAAGCCCTAAATAAATAGTCTTTAAGTTTAAAAAAAAATGAATAGTAAAAAATACATTGATAAATTATAGAGGACAATCGAAGACCAAAAATGTTATTTCTTTCTTTCTGCATCTGTGCTTGGACATTTTTGAGAAATTGTAGCTGTATTTTGATAACAGGGTTGTTTCACAAAAATATCAAGAAAATGGAATTACGGGAACAAATTCAGACAATATTAAAGTTCTCTTACTACATTTAATTCAGCATTACGTACTTAATACAGGTACAATTAATTTGTATAGGAAATGGCTACAATAGTAGTCTTATTCATTTACTTGGGTTTCCTCAATAAAAAGCCTCCAAGACTAAGTGCGGGACTGAATTGGAGAAAAGTAATGTTATACAACCTAGTAAACAGACAAATATTTGATTAATTGCACATCTAACTCAACATTCACCAGCATTTCAATTCATCTACAAGCACACAAAATCAGATTACAACATTTATGGCATCTACCGATTACTCCATAAAAGAAAAAAAATCTAGCAGAGTGACATTCTATTGACTGTGATCTTGAATGTGCTCCAATTTATATAGGACGAGACAAACATCATGTGCAATGGCTGCATTCCCAAATCTAGCAATAATAAACTATTAGGAAATCTCTGTTACACATATTAGCCTCTATCTGAATGGTGGATTAAAATCTTCTTGCTTTTCTCAAAATATTTTTCAAACATTTATTTTTAAATTAGTCCTGACCAATATCTACAGCTCCAAGACCATTGCCAACTAAAATCAGGACCAGGTTTGTAACAGATAATCCTGTGCAGAATACAATTCAACACAATATCTCCCCAATCTCTCCCTCTGCCACCACGTAAGCCCTAATTAAAATCGAACTATTTAAACAAAATGCTTTTCCCATAAACCTTGCTTGTTCACATCAAACCTGAATAAGTTCACAAATATATACAGAATACTAAAATATATTACACATTTGAAAAATTCAGCAAGTGATCTTTTGGACTAAAGAGCCTTGGACTAATGGACACAAAATCCCAATAGATTTTTGTCACATATTGCTCTGCCTGCCATATGGTTTCTATAAAGAGGGACTGGACAAATTACTGCTGTGCATCATTTGAATCGTAGCAATAACATCTAATAACTGTATAAGAACTAGCGTACAAAGTTAATACTTTGAACGGAAAAGCTAAACATACAACCAATGAAAAAAAAATGAAATAGAATTAAATTCTAACTGAATCCAGGTCTCTTCATTGATATTAGCAAATTATAAAACATTTCCATTCTAACTTAAAGCTCTGAAATCGAGTCAACAATCGAGAAATAAAACTGACCGATATTGCACAAATTGAGCATAGCACCTGACCATCCAATTTCTAAAATTAGGAAAATGGGATATGTTAGCTTTGTGTCTTAATGACAGAAAAAATCTTTTAAAATCATCTTACCCCCAAAAAGCAGATTTGTTTTTTTCCCCACTTTTTTTGCGTGATGTCGAAATGAACAGATGGTCAGACACAGTACTCGAGGATTGAATGAAAAAATAATGTTGAGACAAAATAGCGATTTTGTCTGTCCCATCCAGTTTGAGCAGAAAGCCGATTGGGCAAAACTGAATCATGTGAGCCAGGGTCCTGGCCACGTGACCTAATTTTTTTCCAAATCCTCCCCTTTTTTCCCCTTTGGTCTTCGACTACTGTACACTGAATGTCTCATCATTCCGATGGCACTAACAAAAAGGCCACTTCTCCAACCAGAGAGCTGCAGGCTACCATACTGCGCCAATATTACCACAGCTCAGAAAGAGCTCCTTCGCAAGGTTAAGTCAGCTTATTGGGTCTGTAGTTAATCTTCTAGTATAGAAATAAAGCTACATTTGATTGGACTCCAAACAGCCTTCTGGTGGACACAGCTTCATGTAGTGCTTCTATTTTTCATAAAATATAATTACTGAAGTACGTATACAATCGCAAAGGGGAGAGGATGGAAGAAGGGAATGAGCAAAATGCTCAATGACCTCATAACCAGCCACCCAGTGTCTCTTCCTTTAAGCCAAACGTGTCTACAGCATTGCTTATGCCCCAATTTTGTATCAGATTCAGGAAATGCTTCACTGCCTTTGTTACGTCCTCCTCATTTTAAACATAAATGTGTGGTCTGTTATGTTATATCTTTAATCAAAATAATTAATTTTAAACTGCATTGTTACAAATGAGGATTGCTCTTGATTTTACAAATTTCTTTTGTATTTTTGTTAAAGCCCAAACCAGTTCTCTTTTTAATTTGCATTTCAACAATAATATTTTTACATAATTTCTTGGTAAGTGCTCAGCTTATAGCATCAAAGCACTGATCTGGGTAACTGACAGCCTACACTGTGAATCACTTTTTGTATTAAGTTTCAGAATCCATGACTTTCAGTCAAACCAAGATATTACTGGTCAAAATCCTTTGAATTCCCAGTTGTCACATCCCACAATTTATTCAGATAGCCAGTCTTAAAAGTTTTGAACAACGTTTAAAATAACAAGTACAAGTAAATGATGCGGCGGTGTGGGGGCAGAAGTAAAGAGGCAAAACATGCACTTTAATTCTGGCAATTGCAAGAATATAATAAACCACATGACCAAAGCCATCAGATTGCATTACAGTCTATAACACAGTCCATCAACATATTTTACGCAAGTCCATAAATTGCATTAAAATTATTCGTTTTATCATGTGTCTTGACTTCGTTCGGCAGGCATAAAGAGAACAATGCACAAAATCATACTTTTACATAATAGGAAGAGACAGGATATTAATAGTCTTGAATTGTGGAGAACCCTAACCAACAAAATCAGTCAGACAATGATGAATTGTATCAGGGAGGTGGTTCCATGTGTTTGAAGATACTTCACAACAGAATTTGCTCAAAATTTAGTGGAAATCTGTAGCTTGAAAGGGAAACAGAAAACTCAATGGCCCAGATTTTCTGCCAAAATAACGCCGAATTTAATTCGCACACCGTTATTAATGTGAAAATAACCCAGTAACTTGTAGCCAGTGTGATGCGAATTGCCACAAATTGCTGGACAATTTGCACCTCTCCGCCACTGGCATCATGAAAATGGCAGCTTGCCCTCAGCCTTACTGTGATTTTCAAGCAATTTTGCTGAATTTGCACATTAATTGCAAAGTAAACGCGCCACAGAAAGTTAGGGCTGGCACTTAACAGTGCAAGTACCTATTTAGTGATGAAATTTATGTTCCTGCAATGCCACTCAACCTCTGCGGCCCAGACAAGGAACAATTGACTGTGGAGTCAGATTCCTGCAGATACTAAGTTTTAAATGTTTACATTTTTTTCTTACTTTTCCTTTGTCTCTTTTTTTCCTCTCTCTTAACCCAATATTTCTTTCCCTCTCTTTTTCTGTACCTGATTTGACTCTAATTCACCCCATTTCCTTCTCCGTCGTTCATCTGTTTCTTACTTAATCATTAAATCTCATTGGGTAAGGAGATAAGACTATTGATCCCATCATTCACCATATGGGCCTAGATGCCCCGTTATCAGCTTGCACTTTCAGGACAATTTTCTTTGAGCTAAATGTGTGAAGATCAACCATACCTTATTGAATGGCAGAGTAGGCTTGAAGGGCCAAATGGCCTACTTCTGGCTTCTATTTATGTACTTATGAAAAAGTCAAACTAACAGGACATGCTGTGAGATAATAATTCTGGGCCAATATAAAGTACTCCTCTGAGGTTGGCATTAAGGCATTTTAGTGGAACAGTGCAGAAAGACCTTAATTCTGCAGAATTGGTCTGCGTGTGCATTTTGCATCATGTACCACAGGTGGAACTGTGTTTCATTCCCCAGCACCGGAAAAACCTAAAATTGTATATTATTTCTTCTAAAAATCCACATTTGTCCCATTACGGGTCGATAAACCTGTCCTTCGAAAATAATCTACGATGACCAAATGTCAATTCTATATGTGCTCAATTCCATTTTCCATTTCCTGTATTTGCAGTGCCTGTGTGCACAATGTCTCATTACACAATCACAGCAGCATTTTCTGTATTTATTTGCAGTCTTTCGATTACAATACATAATCTGTTGCTAAGGCTGACGCAAAAGCTTTCATTTTGATAGCTGGTAATCTTATAAGGGTTTCTGGAACTTTAGGGTGACTACTGGATATGTAAACTCCAGGGAAGGGATGGGTGGGGAAGAGAAGATGGGGAGTAAGGAGGACAAAGATTAATATATTTAAGAATAGATTCAATTTCTGCAATGTACTGAAAGGGGAAGGGAGGTAAAAATGCACTGTGTTCCTACAAGTAGATTGTTACACAGCTACCTTCATTCAGGACCAATTTTACCAGTTATAACATTGCAAATACCCAAAGCAGAAACCTAAAGACCACTGAAATGTACAACCCAAGCACTGGGCTAATGCACTGTAACTTTATCTTCTGGACCTATACACATAGGTAATGAAAGTTTCCATTTTATGACGCAAATGGAGTACATACTGTTGATATTCGACACTACTATTCTTGGGACGAAGTTTTTTTTTTAAATCACCAAAATCGAATACACCTGCAATTAGAAGCTTTTTTATGCCCTGTAATGCTTCCATTAATGGATGAAGTAAGCTTTAATATGGAACCTAGCTTGTGTGCAGTAGTACACTCCTATTCTCGCTAGGACTCATTGTACAACTCAAGTCCAGATATAAGGGTAGAGGTCATTTGAGGACTGGCATTGTGTGCCACCTCAAGGACTTGGCTTTAAATTAATCACAGAGACCAAAGTCAAAGTTACAGCTCCCCAAGAGAGTTCCAAAATGCTTTTACAGCCAAATAAGTACTTTTGAAGTGTAATCACTGTTGTAATGTGGGGAAATGTGGCAGCCAATTTGCAGCGAGGTCCCACAAACAGCAGTGAGATAAATGACCAGATAAAGGCCCGGATTTCGTGGTCAACAACAAAGGAATGGCACTTACCATTTACTGTGCTGACAGAGGTGCCCAGTTTCTGCGGGCATTTGAGTGGAGAATTGCTCTCATTGGGCATCTAATGCACTGTGGCACCCTCTATAGGGGATCTGTGGCATCCCAGCAGGACAGGAAACAGCGAGGTTCTTCAACCAATCAGATTGAAGAATCCTCACTGAGACACGCAGAGTTTAAACCAGGAAGTATAAATTAGATTTAAATCATATACAGAAAGCAAAATGAAGATTGGGAAAGAGAGTTGTAATAGAGAGAGAAAGAGATAAAAGAGACGGACAGAAAAAGTTTAAAAACAAATCTCAACACAAATTAAATTCTGAAGAAATGAGAGGCCACACCTGTAAAATTACATTTTCAAAGCCAAGAGAGGTTATTTGGCAGTAATTATCACGCCATTAAAAATTCACTTACACCTGAATGCACCAGTTCAAACTTTGTCGGTCGTGTTTATTGGTAACTGGTGGGCAAGTACCGCAACTTCACAGCACTGATTTCAGTGCCAAGTCTACCAGGGAGGACTATTACTGGCCTGCAGAGGAGCAGGGCATTTCTGACAGAATTTTCTAGATTTCTGTGTTTAAATGCGAATGTGCGAAAGGTGGAGATTGCTGTCCCATTTACTCTGCATCAACGCAAAATCCAGGCCAATCTGCTTTTTGTAATGTTGGTTGAAGGATAAATATTGGCCAGGACACCAGGGAGAACTCCCAGGCTCTTCTTGCATCCATCTGAAAGGGCCTCAGTTTCTCATCTCAAAGACAGTACCTCTGACAGTGCAGCATTCCTTCAATATTACACTGAGAATGACAGCCTAGTTTTTGTGCTCAAGTCTCTCGAGTGGGGCTTGAACATACGACCTCCTGACTCGGGTATGAATGAGACCACTGAGCCAGAGCTAAAACCTTGGAGGTTTCAAGATTGATATTCATCAAAGCAATGGATGATTTTCACCCCCTCCACCATCCCCGAAGAAAAATAAGTACTGTATGCACCTCTAATTATTTGCATCTTTGTTAATATGTACTACTTCGGACTAAACATATTAACTTTTACCGTGTGGGCCAACAATACAGATGATCATCCTGAAAACATTTGACAACTATACTGTAAATTCTGCTGTACACATTCTTTCACAAATCCGAGAATGTCTTCACAATTTAAGCTTTAAGAGCTCAATTAAATTATTAAAATACATTTACTATCTCTTCAAAATAATGGGTAAAAATTCCTTTACTGCGCTTCCTGGAGTGCATATCAGTACCACTAAGCCTGTAATCATCCATCCATTTGTGCACTAGGGTTGCAGAACTTCTTGGCATGTGCCAGGAGAACACAAGCAGAACTTCCACCTAATTCCCTTTCCCCATCGTTCTTAACAAAAAATAGCAGCAATGGTACAGGTACTTATTTGAGAACAAATCAAATTAATCAAAAATGATCAGGTGCGAGGAGTAGCCAATACTGAAACCCTACAGATAATCTAGGGCAAGACAAGAAAATACTACACCGATCATAATAGCTGTCCATCACTTAGTTCTAACTGCATCATAAATGTGGAGAAGAAATGAAACCTGGCAACCACATTTAATGAGGAAATAAAAGACTGCTCACTCTAGTACTATCCCTTTAATAAGTTGCAGTTAGCTTCAGCATGGTCACAGGTTCAGGGTCATCCCCCATCAATATGCCAAAATGTTAAATTTTTCTGTTCAACTTTTATCCACAAAAGCAGCTTCTAGCACCAAGATCATTAAATTTAGGTTTGTCAGTCATGCGTCTTTTGAAATTCTTTACTTAAAAAACAAATCTACATGGAAGCTGATTTGTTTAACAAATCATGTCTCAACTCCTATGAATTTGAAAAATGGTTTTAAATGGGAATCAGCCTGAGCTGATTTACACAAACATGTTCAGGCCTCAATAAAGCTCCATGGCTTTTATGTGAAGCCAATATTAGGGGCTGCTTAATGGAGAGCAACTATTATTCTATGTATTGACATGGACAAATTTAAGGAAGTGAATTTACTATAAGCTAGGAAATAAATTGTACTGTAGCTTACAAAATTAGGGAGGTTCTTCTACAAGAGGGATGGGAAAATAAATCAGCAGATTCAGGAGAACAGAGGTATACTAAGCTCTTGCTACCAGCAATCCATCTGTATGGAGACTTGCATGTTGCCCCTAGCAAGGGCACAGCATTCACCTTGAGGCCTGTCAGTACACTACATGGGCATAACCACCCCTCTGACTAATTATACCAGAAGGGCGTGAAGATGAACTACACTCAGTTCAGGGTCCCAGGGTGCGAAATGAACAAATGCTAAGGGTTGCAGCCCCTCGGGGTGTAGGACACATCCTGTTAATCAATACTATTAACTTTGTCAATTCACCTTCATCTTCCAAATGAGCAGAAGGGTCAAAAAACACAAACTGCAGCACAGTGCACTTAGGATAATGTGAAGTAAAGTTTATTACACAAAGCTCGCTCTTTTGAAAACTATAAATTAGAGCTCTAATTTAAAACTGGATTGCACGACATGATACACTCTGGAGGTTTGGCTTGTGCCTGCGGTTCCCAATCAGATGGATGCGAGAACATAGAAACATAGAAACATAGAAAATAGGTGCAGGAGTAGGCCATTCGGCCCTTCTAGCCTGCACCGCCATTCAATGAGTTCATGGCTGAACATTCAACTTCAGTACCCCATTCCTGCTTTCTCGCCATACCCCTTGATCCCCCTAGCAGTAACCAGGAATGTTAAGCCGTTAAAAAGAAACTGCAGCATTTTAACTCCAAAATAATGAATGATGCCTTGTAACATTCAACACCATCAGTTGTCAAAATTGCAGAAGTGTTAGGAATAAGACTTTTGATCATTAAGAGTAGCACTGATTGCAAACCCTTTAAAGAATGGAGTTGTGCTTATTTTGCCAAGTGACACATTCTCATGTTGAAGATAAGTGTTCATCATTTCCATGCAACACTTGGCAGGAGAGGCACACGACTTTCATAAATGACCTTTTAAATTGTGTGAGATACCATTAGAACGGAATCCCAAATGCTTAGATGAAGTCAGCTGGTACAAATTTTGGTCTACTATCAATACCTTTTGAATTTAATGACATCAGTCACTGCCTTAAATAGGCTGAGCATGTTACTTCTATAGGAGTTGATTCATACTGCTCCATATTTATGACATTACCAGGGATGTACAAAGTGCACCCTCTTCAGATCTAAACCACACAGTTTTCTTTCATACATGTAATTCCTCAATGTTTTTCAAAACACACCACATTAACTTGAAGCAAGGTTTGATACAAATCATTAACTGGCTTTACTTCAGTCAGTGAACATAGAGAGCCAAGTTATAATCAAATTCAATTAGTTCAATCGGCATAATTTACCTTCATGTAATGATGCAAAATAAACACACCTTACTTCACCACATCAGTGGGTTGTATTACTTCACAAATGAAGTGTGTGTTAACTGTTTTTCAAGCATTTCTGACTTTGAGCCTGCCCAGTGCTTTTGCAGATTTGTTTAAAAGCTTGAATGCCCTCACAGCCTTCCTGTTTCTAAAAGCCTCCCTTCTTTCTCTATATCCCCTGTTTTAAGAGCAAAGACTTTCCAATGCAATGGGTGTTCTTCGATTACCTTGACAAGCTACCAAATTTGATCTCTGCAGAGAACAACCACCAGTTAGCATATTAACTAACATTTGGTTAGGTATCTTGTTTAAAAGGTACCTTGTTTGGAGGCTCCATGAATATCCTCATCCTCAGTGACGACAGAGCCCAGCAAATGAGTGCAAAAGAAAAGGCTGAAGCGTTTTCAACCATTTTCAGTCATAAGTGCCGAGTGGATTATCCATATGGGCCTCCTCCCGAGGTCCCCATCATCACAGAAGCCAACCTTCAGCCAATTCGATTCACTCCACATATCAAGAAACTACTGAGCATACTGGATACAGCAAAGGCTATGGGTCATGACATCATCCCTGTGGTCATGCTGAAAATTTGTGCTCCAGAACTTGCCACACCTCTAGCCAAGCTGTTCGAGTACAGCTACAACACTGGCATCTACCTGACAATGTGGAAAACTGCTGAGGTAAGTCCTATCCACAAAAACAACAAATAAAATCTAGCCAATTACCGCCCCATCAGTCTACTCTCAATCATCAGCAAAGTGATGGAAGGTGTCGGCGACAGTGCTATCAAGCGGCACTTACTCAATTTCTTAAACGATAAGGGGATAAGGGGTTATGGGGAGTGGGCGGGAAAGTGGAGCTGATTCCATGATCAGATCAGCCATAATCTTATTGAATGGTGGAGCAGGCGCGAGGGAGATGGTTGTCGTTGTTGGAGGACAATCATCTCAGCCCCAAGATATCGCTGTAGGAGTTCCTCAGGGCAGTGTCCTAGGCCCAACCATCTTCAGCTGCTTCATCAATGACTATCCCATCAACATGAGGCGGAGCAGCAAGTGGCGATAGGCCTACTAAAGGCAGGCCCAGCAGCAAGCTACTGCAGGGAGAATGGGCAAAAAAGTAAAAAGAAATCGAAAGGTGACATCATAGCCAAGGAGGTAAGTGATTGGAGAGTAGTTTTTCCTTATCTTTATCTTTTTCTTATCAGTAAGTAACCTTTGGCATAGAAACATAGAAAATAGGTGCAGGAGGCGGCCATTCGGCCCTTCGAGCCTGCACCACCATTCAACAAGATCATGGCTGATCATTCACCTCAGTACCCCTTTCCTGCTTTCTCTCCATACCCCTTGATCCCCTTAGCCGTAAGGGCCATATCGAACTCCCTCTTGGATATATCCAATTAACTGGCTTCAACAACTTTCTGCGGCAGGGAATTCCACAGGTTAACAACTGTGAGTGAAGAAGTTTCTCCTCATCTCAGTCCTAAATGGCTTACCCCTTATCCTGAGACTGTGTCTCCTGGTTCTGGACTTCCCCAACATCGGGAACATTCATCCTGCATCTAACCTGTCCAGTCCAGTCAGAATCTTATATGTTTCTATGAGATCCCCTCTCATCCTTCTAAACTCCAGTGAATACAGGCCCAGTCAATCCAGTTTCTCCTCATATGTCAGTCCTGCCATCCCAGCAATCAGCCTGATGAACCTTCGCTGCACTCCCTCAATAGCAAGAACGTCTTTCCTCAGATTAGGAGACCAAAACTGAACACAATATTCCAGGTGAGGCCTCACTAAGGCCCTGTACAACTGCAGTAAGACCTCCCTGCTCCTATACTCAAATCCCTTAGCTATGAAGGCCAACATACCATTTGCCTTCTTCACCGCCTGCTGTGCCTGCATGCCAACTTTCAATGACTGGTGAACCATGACACACAGATCTCGTTGCACCTCCCCTTTTCCTAATCTGCCGCCATTCAGATAATATTCTGCCTTTGTGTTTTTGCCACCAAAGTGGATAACCTCACATTTATCCGCATTATACTGCATCTGCCATGCATTTGCCAACTCACTTAACCTGTCCAAGTCACCCTGCAGCCTCTTAGCGTCCTCCTCACAACTCACACCACCACCCAGCTTCTTGTCATCTGCAAACTTGGAGATATTACACTCAATTCCTTCATCTAAATCATTAATGTATATTGTAAATAGCTGGGGTCCCAGCACTGAGCCCTGCAGCACCCAACTAGTCACTGTCTGCCATTCTGAAAAGGACCCGTTTATCCTGACTCTCTGCTTCCTGTCTGCCAACCAGTTCTCTATCCATGTTAGTACATTACCCCAAATACCATGTGCTTTAATTTTGCACACCAATCTCTTGTGTGGGACTTTGTCAAAAGCCTTTTGAAAGTTCAAATACACCTCATCCACTGGTTCTCCCTTGTCCACTCTTCCAGTTACATCCTCAAAAAATTCTAGAAGATTTGTCAAACATGATTTCCCTTTCATAAATCCATGCTGACTTGGACTGATCCTGTCACTGCTTTCCAAATGCGCTGCAATTTCATCTTTAATAATTGATTCCAACATTTTCCCCACTACTGATGTCAGGCTAACCGGTCAATAATTACCCATTTTCTCTCTTCCTCCTTTCTTAAAAAGTAGTGTTACATTAGCTACCCTCCAAATTAAATTAAGGGTTAAGTCATGGCAGGAGAGCCCAGTCCCGTGTCATGCTCCTCCTGTGCTGTGTGGGGAAATCAGGGACAGTGTCCCTAACGATTATGTATGCAGGAAGTGTATCCAGCTGCAGCTCCTGACAGACTGCATTCCGGCACTGGAACTGCGCATGGATTCACTCTGGAGCATCCGCGATGCTGAGGATAGCACGTTTAGTGAATTGGTCACATCGCAGGCAAAGGTTACAAAGGCAGATAGGGAATGGATGACTATCAAGCAGAACAGGAATAGGAAGGCAGTGCAGGAGTCCCATGCAGCCATCTCCCTCCAAAACAGATACATCGTTTTGGGTATTGTTGGGGGAGATGGCTCATCAGGGGAAGGCAGCAGCAGCCAAGTTCATGGCACCGTGGGTGGCTCTGCTGCATAGGAGTGCAGGAAAAATTGGAGAGCTATAGTGGTAGGGGATTCTATTGTAAGGGGAATAGAAAGGCGTTTCTGCGGTCGCAACCGAGACTCCAGGATGGTATGTTGCCTCCCTGGTGCAAGGGTCAAGGATGTCTTGAGCGGCTGCAGGGCATTCTGGAGGGGGAGGGTGAGCAGCCAGTTGTCGTGGTGCATATAGGTACCGATATAGGTAAAAAACGGGATGAGGTCCTACAAGCTGAGTTTAGGGAGCTAGCAGTTAAATTAAAAAGTAGGACCTCAAAGGTAGTAATCTCAGGATTGCTGCCAGTGCCACATGCTAATCAGAGTAGAAATAGCAGGATATCCAAGATGAATACGTGGCTTGAGGAATGGTGCAGGAGGTAGGGATTCAAATTCCTGGGACATTGGAACCGGTTATGGGGGAGGTGGGACCAGTACAAACCAGATGGTCTGCAGCTGGGCAAGACCTGGACCAATGTCCTAGGGGGAGTGTTTGCTAGTGCTGTTGGGGAGGGGTTAAACTAATATGGCAGTGGGATGGGAGCCGATGCAGGGAGATAGAGGGAAGTAAAATGGGGGCAGAAGCAAATGACAGAAAGAAGAAAAGTAAAAGTGGAGGGCAGAGAAACCCAAGAGAAAAATCAAAAAGGGCCACATTATAGCAAAATTCTAAATGGCCAATGAGTGTTAAAAAGACAAGCCTGAAGGCTCTGTGCCTCAATGCGAGGAATATTCGTAATAAGGTGAACGAATTAACTGCACAGCAGCTATGAATGAATATGATATAATTGGGATTACGGCGACACAGCTCCAGGGTGACCAAGGCTGGAAACTCAACATCCAGGGGTATTCAACATTCAGGGATATTCAACATTCAGGAAGGATAGACAGAAAGGAAAAGGAGGTGAGGTGGCATTGCTGGTTAAAGAGGAAGTTAACGCAATAGTAAGGAAGGACATTAGCTTGGATGATGTGGAATCTGTATGGGTAGGGCTGCGGAATACCAAAGGGCAGACAACGCTAGTAGGAATTATGTACAGACCACCATACAGTAGTAGTGAGGTTGGGGACAGCATCAAACAAGAAATTAGGGATGCGTGCAATAAAGGTACAGCAGTTATCATGGGCGACTTTAATCTACATATAGATTGGGCTAACCAAACTGGTAGCAATACGTTGGAGGAGGATTGCCTGGAGTGTATTAGGGATGGTTTTCTACACCAATATGTCGAGGAACCAACTCGAGGGCTCGCCATCCTAGACTGGGTGATGCGTAATGAGAAAGGACTAATTAGCAACCTTGTTGTGTGAGTCCCCTTGGGGAAGAGTGACCATAATATGGTAGAATTCTTTATTAAGGTGGAGAGTGACACAGTTAATTTAGAGACTAGGGTCCTGAACTTAAGGAAAGGTAACTTCGATGGTATGAAACGTGGATTGGCTAGGATAAACTGGAGAATGATACTTAAAGGGTTGACAGTGGATAGGCAATGGCAGACATTTAAAGATCACATGGATGAACTTCAACAATTGTACATCCCTGTCTGGAGTAAAAATAACATGGAGAAGGTGGCTCAACCGTGGCTTAGAATGAAAATTAGGGATAGTGTTAAATTCAAGGAAGAAGCATATAAATTGGCCAAAAAATGCAGCAAACCTGAGGACTGGGATTAATTTAGAATTCAGCAGAGGAGGGCAAAGGGGTTAATTAGGAGGGGGAAAATAGAGTATGAGAGGAAGCTTGCTGGGAACATAAAAACTGACTGCAAAAGCTTCTATAGATATGTGAAGAGAAAAAGATTAGTGAAGACAAACGTAGGTCCCTTGCAGTCAGAATCAGGTGAATTTATAGTGGGGAACAAAGAAATGGCAGACCAATTGAACAAATACTTTGGTTCTGTCTTCATGAAAGAAAACACAAATAACCTTCCGCAAATACTAGGGACCGAGGGTCTAGCGAGAAGGAGGAACTGAAGGAAATCCTTATTAGTCAGGAAATTGTGTTAGGGAAATTGATGGGATTGAAGGCCGATAAATCCCCAGGGCCTGATAGTCCCCTAGTACTTAAGCATCCCAGAGTACTTAAGGAAGTGGCCCTAGAAATAGTGGATGCATTAGTGATCATTTTCCAACAGTCTATCGACTCTGGATCAGTTCCTATGGACTGGAGGGTAGTTAATGTAACACCACTGTTTAAAAAAGGAGGGAGAGAGAAAACGGGGAATTATAGACCGGTTAGCCTGACATCGGTAGTGAGGAAAATGTTGGAATCAATTATTAAAAATGTAATAGCAGCACATTTGGAAAGCAGTGACAGGATCAGTCCAAGTCAGCATGGATTTATGAAAGGGAAATCATGCTAAACAAATTTTCTAGAACTAGTAGAGTGGACAAGGGAGAACCAGTGGATGTGGTGTATTTGGTCTTCCAAAAGGCTTTTGACAAGGTCCCACAAAAGAGATTAGTGTGCAAAATTAAAGCACATAATATTGGGGGTAATGTATTGATGTGGATAGAGAACTGGTTGGCAGACAGGAAGCAGAGAGTCGGGATAAATGAGTCCTTTTCAGAATGGCAGGCAGTGACTACTGGGGTGCCGCAGGGTTCAGTGCTGGGGCCCCAGCTATTTACAATATACATCAATGATTTAGATGAAGGAATTGAGTGTAATATCTCCAAGTTTGCAGATGACACTAAACTGGGTGGCGGTGTGAGCTGTGACGTGGATGCTGAGAGGCTGCAGGATGACTTGGACAGGTTAGGCGAGTGGGCAAATGCATGGCAGATGCAGTATAATGTGGATAAATGTGAGGTTATCCACTTTGGTGGCAAAAACATGAAGGCAGAATATTATCTGAATGGCGGCAGATTAGAAAAAGGGGAAGTGCAACGAGACCTGGGTGTCATGGTACATCAGTCATTGAAAGTTGGCATACAGGTACAGCAGGCGGTGAAGGCGGAAAATGGTATGTTGGCCTTCATAGCTAGGGGATTTGAGTAGAGGAGCTGAGAGGTCTTACTGCAGTTGTACAGGGCCTTAGTAAGGCCTCACCTGGAATATTGTGTTCAGTTTTGGTCCTCTCATCTGAGGAAGGACATTCTTGCTATTGAGGGAGTGCAGCAAAGGATCATCAGACTGACTCCTGGGATGGCAGGACTAACTTATGAGGAGAGACTGGATTGTCTGGGCCTGTACTCACTGGAGTTTAGAAGAATGAGGGGACCTCATAGAAACACATAACAGTCTGATGGGATTGGAGAGGTTAGAGGTAGGAAGAATGTTTCCGATACTGGGGAAGTCCAGAACCAGGGGTCACAGTCGAAGGGTAAGGGGTAAGCCATTTAGGACCGAGATGAGGAGAAACTTCTTCACTTAGATTTGTTAACCTGTGGAATTCTCTACCGCAGAAAGTTGTTGAGGCCAGTTCGTTAGATATAGTCAAGAGGGAGTTAGATATGGCCCTTAAGGCTAAGGGGTATGGAGAGAAAGCAGACAAGGGGTACCGAGGTGAATGATCAGCCATGATCTTATTGAATGGTGGTGCAGGCTCGAAGGGCCGAATGGCCTACCCCTGCACCAATTTCCTATGTTTCTATATGTCGATGACAACATAACATAAGAAATTGAAGCAGGAGTAGGCCATTTGGCCCCTCGAGCCTGCTCCGCCATTCAATAAGATCATGGCTGATTTGATCATGGACTCAGCTCCACTTCCCTGCCCACTCCCTATAACCCGTTACTCCCTTATCACTCAAACATTTGTCTATTCCGCCTTAAATATATTCAGTGACAGCCTCCACAGCTCCCTGAGGCAGAGAATTACATAGATTTACAACCTTAAGAAATTTATCCTTCTCAGTTTTAAATGGGCAGCCCCTTATTCTGAGACTATGTCCCCTAGTTTTAGTTCCCCCCATGAATGGAAATATCCTTTCTGCATCCACCTTGTCGAGCCCCCTCATTATCTTGTATGTTTAATAAGATCACCTCTCATTCTTCTGAACTCCAATCAACCTATCTTCATAAGTCAACAGCCCTCATCTCCGGAATCAACCTAGTAAACCTTCTCTGATCATCCTCCAATGCAAGTATATCCTTCCTTAAATACGGAGACCAAAACTGTGTGCAGTGCTCCAGATGTGGCCTTACCAATACCCTGTACAATTGTAGCAGGACTTCTCTGTTTTATACTCTATCCCCCGTGCAGTAAAGGCCAATATTCCATTTGCCTTCCTCATTACTTGCTGTACCTGCATACTAACTTTTTGTGTTTCATGCACTAGGACCCCCTGGTCTCTCTGTACTGCAGCACTTTGCAATTTTTCTCGATTTAAATTATAATTTGCTTTTCTATTATTTCTGTTAAAGTGGATAACCTCACATTTTCCCACATTATACTCCATCTGCCAAATGTTTGCCCACTCACTTAGCCTGTCTATATGCCTTTGCAGATTTTTTGTGTCCTCCTCACAATTTGCTTTCCCACCCATCTTTGTATCATCAGCAAACTTGGCTACATTACACTCAGTCGCTTCATCCAAGTCATTAATATAGATTGTAAATAATTGAGGACCCAGCACCAATTCCTGCTGCACCCCACTAGTCACTGTTTGCCAACCGGAAAATGACCCATTTATCCCGACTCTCTGTTTTCTGTTAGTTAGCCAATCCTCTATCCATGCCAATATATTACCCCAACCCCGTGAACTTTTATCTTGTGCGATAACCTCTTATGTGGCACCTTATCAAATGCCTTCTGGAAATCCAAATACACCACATCCACTGGTTCCTCTTTATCCATCCTGCTCATTACATCCTCAAAGAACTCCAGCAAATTTGTCAAACATGATTTCCCTTTCATAAATTCATGCTGACTCTGCTTGATTGAATCATGCTTTTCCAAATGTCCCGCTGCTGCTTCATTAATAATGGACTCCAGCAGTTTCCCAACCACAGATATTAGGCTAACTGGTCGATAGTTTCCTGCTTTTTGTCTCCCACCTTTTTTTAAAAAATAGGGGCGTTATAGTTGTAGTTTTCCAATCTGCAGGGAATTTTGGTATACCCGGAGGTCATAAGTGGGGATGCTCGCTGATGATTGCACAGTGTACAGTTCCATTCACAACACCCCAGATAATGAAGCAGTCCATGCCCGCATGCAGCAAGAACTGGATGACATTCAAGCTTGGGCTGATAAGTGGCATGTAACATTCGCGCCGCACAAGTGCCGGGCAATCACTATCTCCAACAAGCGAGAGTCTAACCACCGACATTCAACGGCAATACCATCACCGAATCTCCCACAATGAGCATCCTGGGGGTCACTTTTGACCAGAAGCTTAACTGAACCAGCCACATAAATAATGTGGCTAACAAGAGCAGGTTAGAGACTGGGTATTCTGCGGCGAGTGTCTCACCTCCCAACTCCACCCTCTACAAGGCACAAGTCAGCAGTGTGATGGAATACTCTCCACTTGCCTGGATGAGTGCAGCTCCAACAACACAAGAAACTTGACACCATCCAGGACAAAGCAGCCCGCTCGATTGGCACCCCATTCACCACCTTCAACATTCATTCCCTCCACCACCAACACACCGTGGCTGCAGCTGTGCACCATCTAGACGATGCACTGCAGCAACTCACCAAGGCTTCTTTGGCAGCACCTCCCAAACCTGCGACATCTACCACCTAGAAGGACAAGGACAGCAGGTGCATGGGAACACCATCACCAGCAAGTTCTCCTCCAAGTTACACACCATCCTGACTTGGAACTATAATCACCATTTCTTCATTGTCACTGGGTCAAAATTCTGGAACTGCCTCCGTAACAGCCCCGTTGGAGTAACTTCACCACATCGACTGCAGCAGTTCATGGCAGCGGCTCACCACCATCTTCTCACAGGCCATTACGGATGGGCAGTAAATGCTGGCCTTGCCAGCGACACCCACATCCCAGGAACAAATAAAAACTTTTAAAAACCCAACGATGAAAGTAATTTAAGAAAATGGTTCAAAAAAATTTAATAAGTAGAGCAGGAGAGACTTTCCCCAAAATCAACCAAGCAGCAGAATTCAGCACATTTTGCAAATTTTATCTCAAACACCTCCAAATATTCAGCTAGGACCATTTTTTGGTGTCAATTCACTATTATCTACTTGCTGATGAACCTCATGGCTCAAACTAATCGATTATCAGCTCAAGTCTCTCGGGTGGGGATTGAACCCACAACCTTCAGACTCAAAGGCAAGAGAGTGACCACTGAGCCAAGGTTGACACCTTATAAATACAATACAGTACTTCGAGAAGCAAGTCAATCATATTCTAGAATTCAAGGTGGGGATTCTAGTATCCCACGTGTGTTTCGAACAAACTACTTCTCTCAAGGCAATTTTTTAAAAAACAGCCACTGTACAGTACCCTTGTTAGCAGCATAAATGACATGGTTTACACACGACATGTTGACACTTTTAAAGGAAAACCCAGGCTCCAAATAGCCAGTCTTAATAAAGCAAACATTAACAACTTATTCATACACTTTGCTCTTTAATTATTTCATCTACAGAGTAAATACATTTCAAGCGATTATTTTCACTTACCTTGCAGCAGCTATTAACAGATTTGGAGTGAAATGAAATAGCAGTTTTCTGTCACCAGATAATGTGACAGCGTTTCCTATTGTTGCCTGAAACAGAGGGGATACCAGAAATGTTAACGTGGAACTTTGTCAAATTGGGAAATTGAACAAAGTTTAGCTAATGAATAAACCAGGAAATTGCTTACGACAGCCATGAGAATTTCAAAGTTGAGGGGTTAGGAGGGCGTGGGGAAGAGAAAAAGATTTAGTTGGCATATCCCGGGTGTATTACTGGCAGAAATAAGCCGCAGTCTCTGCTGCAGTTTTGTTGTGAACCCAGAGGCAATTTCTGGATCAGGTGCTTTGATGCCCAAATTGAAGTATAGCACCAGGCAAAATGCAAGAACATGTGGCCCGCTCAATTCTAAACTAGATTCAATTTTAACAAATCATGTACCCCATTCCCCAATTGCTATGAACATACAAGGTTGGAGTTCTGCCCCAATAAGGGCAAGAGGATCACAGAGCTCTTGTAGGATTTGGTACAGTTCCTTTCATCTAATATGAAAAGATAATGCACTAAACCACTGGGCATTGCATACTAGTCCAGATTTAACTTGCGTTCAAGATAAGATGAAACCATCAAAATTCATGACTGCATAATTAAAAGGGAATATCTGCATGTGACATTTAAAATAGAATCAAACTGCAATGAACACAAAAACTTAGCTTCTCTGCAATAGTCAAAAGGATGCCCCAACCATGCTGGAAATGCATCCTCGTATTGCTATCTTACATGATTTCCTTTCTAAGAGAATTTGCATGGAGTTAGAATTTTGACATTATTTCTAATTTTGGTATATACGGGGAAAACCTGAAATGTGCAAGCTTGCGCGTGCTACCCTTGTATAACAGTTTCCCTTCAATTATCCATAACAATAGAACAAGTTACAAAGCTCAAACAATTGCGAGGCTGAGATGATGGAGTAACGATGCGGCAGTTCATCAACTGAACGTAAAACGAGAAGTCCCTGAACGTAACTGCTGCTCAGCAATTATTTATATTCCACTTTTGGGAAAATAACTCAATACACGACGTTAATTTCATATCATTTGCAGCTGTACCTTCAGCTGCCTCGACTCCAAGCTCTGGAATTCCCTCCCTAAACCTCACCCTCTCCTCCTTTTAAGAAACTCCTTGAAACCTACCTCTTTGACCAAGCTTTTTGGTCGCTTGTCCTCATATCTCCTTATGTGGCTCGGCATCAAACTTGCATCTGATCTACGCTCCTGCGAAGAGCCTTGGGATGGTTTTACTACGTTAAAGACACGATTTAAATACAGGTTGTTGCTATAGTTGGAATCTTCACCCATAAAATAAGACATAAATTATATAGCTCAGAATGATGTAACTCAAGTCGAAGAGGTAGGTTTTAAGGAGCATCTTAAAAGGAGAGGGAGAGGTTTAAGGAGGGAAATCCAGAACTTAGGGTCCAGGCCAACATCACTCTCAAATTCAACTTATAGTCAATGGTCTCGTGTTACAAGAAATGGAATTCCATATGCTATAATAATGATGGCAGAAACCCACTGTAACCCATAAATGATCCAGGAAGAATGTTAATTTAAGAGAGAAAGGAAATTCTAACCTGCACTGTGTTAAAGATCAGACTATTTAACTGCTGATTAGGTTTAAAGGAATATATTCAGGATAAGGTGCACATGGGCTTGATAGGCTGTGGGGCACTTTTTCCTTTTATGTTTTTCCAATCTGCACATGCAAGTTCAATCGTATCATCCCAGTACAGAGCCAAATCTCGGCGAGCCATGAGAATCTTAATGAGTTCTCTCATTTGCAGGAAGCTTGCTCAGAAAATATTACTTGTGATGTTTCAGATAATTAGTGTAAGGATTGACATTCATCATTACTGATGGAGGTTTACTCTCTGCTTTAAAAAAAAGAAAACCAGAACAAGAGTCAAAATCATGCACTATAATGTGTCAGTACTATGGCCATGTATCACAGATGGAAAAAAATACCCACTCAATGCAAAACTATTATTTTAGCTAAATTAGCAGTACAATGTTTCACTAGCTGATATTTTTTCACACCAACATCATCCTTGGATTACTAATTCAGACATAAAACTGCATAGCGCTAATTTATACCATGCAAAATTAATTATTTAATACTTCTGATATAAAAGGTGACCAGATGAAATCTACTGCATTTTTTGCACCTAGCATTGTATGTTATGCAGTTTGTTCTTACTACACAATGTCATAACCAGGGCTGTGACCTGAAACAATATTAGGAGTGTTTCCCTACTGTTGATGACGAGACTAATGGAAAATTTTGCCTTGTGCTGCATTGTACGACCGACTCATTATAATACTTCTTCTGTGGCCTTCTAGCTTAAAACCAATATTCAATAAAAATAAGCAGCTCAATATGTTAACAATGACCATCTTTCTCCCCAAAGCCGTTTATATCTGCTTTTGTGTGTAATGCCATCTGCTGTTGCCATTAGCAGAAAGTTGTGGGATGAATCATTCTAGTGCCTCTATTATTGGACAAGGGAAACAAAAGGCTCTATACATTTCAGAATGTGAAGCACATTAACAATCTCCAGGACTATTTCAGTGACAGCAGACAAAAAATATCCAGCAATAGCATGTGTAGAAAAATTAATTAATTTCGAAGACTGGGTTTAAGATATTCTATACCATTTCTAGAATTGACATTGGAAGGATATTTTCAGTGGGTAGAGGCAACATTTTTTTTAATTTTCCTCTGCAAATGGATGAGTTACTCATCTCGGGCTCAATTTTCCCCAGCGATTTGCGGCGTTTTTTTGGAGCAGGCTGCATTTTTTGGCCTAAGTTTAAAAAACAGTTTCCCCAAATCAATTTGCACCAGCTTAACTCAGTTAGTTGCGATTTTTTTTAGATAAGTTTTTTTTCAGCCAAAGGGGGTGTAACCTGCCACCCGCGCCAATTCTGTCCATTTAGGCAAGTATGGCCACAGCTGAGAGTTACTCCAGTTCTGCTTAAGCCAGCGCATGCGGAGTTAAAGAAATCGGCGCAGGAAAAGAAATCAGTGCAGGTAAGTGCAGCAGATGCCCGGGCAGCAGAAAAGGTAAGAGAAAGGGCAAGGCACTCTGGGTCTGGGGGGGGGGAGACGTGGGTGGAGTGGGACCGGCAAGCCCTTCGGCCAGGTTCGGCACCGCCATCGGGAGGGGGCGACTTTAATCATTGGAAGCAAGTTGCTGCAGTATATTTTAATGTGTTTTTAAGTTGATGCAATGTGTTTTAATGTGTTGCGAAGCTGGCTGTATATTTCACTTTCCAGCCTCAGCTCGCATTGTGTCCCTGGTTAACCCGATCTTTTTGGCACAGTCAAGATTCCACCCCCAAAACTAAAGGGCAGGTTCGGCTGTGCCAAAAATGAAGAAATCCAACGGGGAAACTTAGAACATTTTTTTTGGTGTACTTGGGGGCCCCCCCCCCAAAAAAAGGGCGGAACTCTTCACGTGCGCCAAAAAAAAGCTTTGGGGAAAATTGAGCCCCAAATCTTTAACACCATCAAAATATTTATAATCCAAGTCATACAATCGTAGAGAGTACTCGTCACCTTGTGCCTCTCTAAAACCGCCAACAGTCACTGCAAGGCAACAAAACAATAAACTATAGTTGAAGGATGCTAATCAGCAAGTATAACTCATCTTTCCACAGAATTTTACTGTCCCATATAGCATTAAACTATCTCTTGAATAATTGCATAGTTTTTGTTTCCATTATGCAAACTACTCTGTGTACAAGTGCTCAATTTGCTCTTTACTAGTATATATTTATGCTTCCTTATTCTATTCTATGTTAACATTTTGGTGCAGTATTGAGGGAATACTGCACTGTTGAAGGTGCTGTCTTTAGGGTGACACGTTAAACCAAGTTTATGCCCAATCCGGTGGGCATAAAAGATCCCATTGCACTATTTCAAAGAAGAGCAGCAGAGTTCTCCCTGGCGTCCTGGTCAATATTTATCCCTCAACTAACATCATAAAACAGATTGTTTGGTCATTATCAGATTGCTGTTTGTGGGGTTTTGCTATGCACATGTTTACTCCTGCATTTCCTATATTAGTACAGTGACTATACTTCAAAAAGTACTTCATTGGCTGTAAAGCACTTTGGGATGTCCTGAGGTCATGAAAGGCCCTATACAAGTCTTTCTTTCAGTCTCTTATCTATTCTATATTGTATCTTGTATAAGTCTATAAAGTATCCCTTCATTAGCCTCCTTTTAAGGTTGTCATCTGAAGATTTTATAACCTTTGCTCATAAATCAGTCAGACATTAGGGATCAACCTTGTGTTGCCTCTTTCATTCCTTCCAGAGTTTGGGTACCTCCTTGTTCTTTGATGACCAGAAGTGAACTTAGTGCGTATAGTGCAAGTTGACCAGAGTCCTTTTCTGTAATACGATTATTTAAGTTTCATCACAGTAAAAGCTCAAGGTCTGTACTGGAATCCTCTATGCAAATTATTATACATTCCAACTTTGGTATTGGGTCTGTGAAATTGATAACCTATCAAAGAGCAATGGTGGTGTTGGACTTCTTTCTCACTCTAGTTATGATTCTAGAGGTAGTTAGAAGCATATGTATGTATACCCAAGATACAAAGTGTTAATTTCATTGCTGTAATCTTCATCTATAAGGCAAGATACAAATTATATAAATCAGAATGATCTAATTCAAGTCTTATTCCTCCACCACCACCACTCTCACCAATACAATTTAAAGTAAATGGCATCATGCTACAGGAAATAGAATCCCATGCTTTGAACATCCATTTGTTTGATTAAACATGCATTTTGCCTTATGAATGATGAATTATAAAATGGCCTACATGTAGAATATTTCAGTAATTAACTGCAGGTAATTTCTTAATTAAATCAAGATTAATACAGTCAATCTTGCATCATCACATATAAAGGACATGGAATGCACGAAATATCACTACGGTTCGATATGAAATTTAAACAGCATATTATGGTACCTTAGATTCACTCTCAGGTATGCATTATCCTTTTAAAATTTCTTGTGATGTATTGATCTCCAAGTTTCTTCAGTTGCTTGTTCTGAAAATAATGTAGAGTAATGGAATTAACTATTCAAGAATTTCAGATGTGAGCAAGTGCATGATACTATATTGTGGCATTTGATAGTTAATGTTAACATCTAGAATAAAATCCATCTATACATTGTGCTATCAATCCCAAGCTTTATTTCTTATATAACATGTAATATGGTATAACTACCTGTTATAGCCAAGCTTTTTACAAGCAACTGATCAGAATTGACAAATTGTTTCAACCATTTGTTTTAATTTCAAAAAGCACAAGCAAACCTCTTCTATTTTTCTCCTTCACAGATCTGTCATCTCAAGAAATAATACACCTTTCTATGACAAAGAATATTCAAGCACTTTCTCAATGTTAATACTAAATTGAAGAACTTATTTAAAAAGGGATTTGCTGATTATCAAACGAATCATTGGATTAAAGATTACAAGCATAAATTTAGGCAGCAAAATGTTATTCAAGACAAGCAATATTCCTGGAGTAAGTTCAGTTTTGGTTTCTATGAAATTTTACACGTGATCCTTTTTTCCCAGATTCTGCCACAGAAGCATTGGACCATCACCAGCAACGATCCATAAAGGTAACTTATGCATCGCGCCGTCAAGGGACACCTGGACATCCACACTGCCAACGACTGGGATGGTGTTGTTTGTGTAGGTGAGCAGCTTCACTTGGATCGGGATCATTTTAGGTCGTTCGATTGGATTGTCCCAGAGTTTCTCAAAGGCCGCCTGATTCATCAGCGATTGGCTCGCCCCTGTGTCCACCTCCATTGTGACTGGAACATCGTTGATTTCGACTTCCATTTTCAACGGAGAGCTCTCGGTGATGCAGGTAAACACTCCCTATACCTCATCGTGGGGCTGAGCTGCCTCATGGACTCTCTTTTCATCGTCGCTGGAGTCCCGATGATTGGCCAACTCTTCATCGACTCGCAATTTCTCTTGCACATTCGCTGGAGATGGCCCTTCGTGTTACAGCCTTTGCAAGTATAGTCTTTGCAGCGGCACTGGTGGGCCCTGTGATTTCCTCCACAGCGCCAGCATGGGGTTGGCCGGTTGGCCCCATGTGACGGACTCCGGGTTCTGTTCTCTCTACCCTGAGAGAGACTGCTAGCAGCAGCCTTGCCTCTGAAGGGCGCCAGTCGGTTCACGTAACTTGCCGGGTTAGAGTCCTAGTGGGTGTCATCAGCTTGGAATCGCAGGCCGAAACCATGAATGCCTAGCTCACATTAATTGCCTTCTGCAGGGTGACTGTGGTGTCCGCAGAGAGCAGCCTGTGGAGTGGCCCTGGTGGCCAATTCCAATAACGAAAATGTCCCGCAGCGCTTCAGTGAGGTGGTCGCCAAAATCACACGGTGCAGCCAATTGTCTGAGGTCTGCAACATATTTTGCGATTTCTTGGCCTTTGGGCCGCCGGTGGGTGTAGAACTGGTGTCTGGCTGTGAGGATGCTCTCTTTAGGTTTGAGCCGATCCTGTATCAGCGTTACGAGCTCTGCATACATTTTGGTTGTTGTCTTCTCTGGGGCTAGCAGGTTCCTGACGAGGCCATAGATGGTGGGCCCACAACTGCTGAGCAGGATAGCTCTGCGCTTATCAGCCAGCGAGGTCGGTTTCTCCCCCGCCAGGTCGGTCGCAATGAAAAAGTGTTTGAGCCTTTCCGCAATGGCCTCCCAATCTTCCCCATCGGCGAATTGTTGAAACGTGCCAACGTTAGCCATTTTTCACGTGGAAATTCATAATATCTTTGCCAGTTATTGGGCCCAAGTTTCCACATGATTTGCGCCTGATTTTCAGGAGCAACTGGTGGAGAACGGACTATCTTAGAAATCGCAATTCTTCACATTTTTTTTTCTGCAGTTCTAGTCAGGTAGAACAGTTCTACTTTGGAACAGAATTTTTTCTTCAAAAGGGGGCGTGTCCGGCCACTGACGCCTGATTTCAAAGTTTCCACAGTGAAAACGTACTCCAAACTAAAGTAGAATGGAGCAAGTGAAGATTTTTGTAGAACTGAAAAAACCTGTTCTACACATTAAAAAATCAGGCGCAGGTTACAAATTAGGCGTCCAGAATGAGGTGGGGGGGTGGGGAAGGGAAGTCATTAAATTCTATAATAAATCCTTATTTATACTTATACAAATATTATACAAATAAATCCAACCTGAATAAACATTTATAAGCAAAGAAAAGATTAAATAAACCATCTTCCTACCTGTGTGAAAGTGCTTCAGGCAGGCCTTTCGGGACCGAAGGCTGAACGGGCCGGCCCGAGACTTTGGGCAGGGCCCGTCCCCAGCACCAGATTTACAGGTAGGTGGCGTTGGGTTGGGTCGGGTCGGGTCGGGGAGGGTCGGTTCGGTTCGGGTCCGGGGGGGGGGGGGGAGGGAGAGAGAGGGGGGGAGAGAGAGAGAGAGAGAGAGGGAGAGGGGGAGAGAGAGGGAGAGGGGGAAAGAGAGGGAGAGGGGGAGGTCAGGTCGGATCCAGTCCGGGAGCGGGAGTCGGGTCGGGTCCAGTGGGGGTCGGGTCGGGGGGCGGGAGCGTGGGTCGGGTTGGGTCCAGTCGGGGGGGCAGGGAGCGGGAACAGGAGCGCGGGTCGGGTCGAGTCGGGGAGCGGGAACAGGAGCACGGGTTGGGTCCAGTCGGGGGGGGCAGGGAGCGGGAGTCGGGTCGGATCCAGTCGGGGAGGCGGGGGGCGGGGAGCGGGAGTCGGGTCGGATCCAGTCGGGCAGCGGGAACAGGAGTGCGGGTCGGGTCCAGTCGGGGAGCGGGACCAGGAGCGCGGGTCGGGTCGGTTGGGGGAGCGCGGGTGTCGGGTCTGGTCCGGAGGCAGGGGGGGGCGGGGAGCGGGTGTCGGGTCTGGTCTGGTCCGGAGGCAGGGTGGGTGGGGGGGGGGAAGCAAGTGTCAGGTCTGGTCTGGTCCGGAGGCAGGGGGGGGGGGGGGGAGCAGCGAGTGTCGGGTCTGGTCCGGAGGCGGGGAGCGAGTGTCGGGTCTGGCCGGGGGGGGGGGGGGAGAAGCAGGAGCTGGCCGTGGGAGGAGCCTTATTCACGCAGTCCCAGTGAGGCCATTGGGCCAGGGCTCGGGGCTGCGTGCTTCGGGCTCCTCCCACACAGTTCGGCGCCTGGAGCTACTGCACTTGCGTGCCCACTGTAGCGCGCATGTGCAGAGGTCCCGGCACTGTTTTCAGCGCAGGGACCTGGCTCCGCCCCCCCACAGCTCGTGCTGGCTGCGCCGAGGGCCAGAGGACCTGCAAGTAGGTGGAGAATACCGAGGATTTTTTTCGGCGCACTTTGTGGCGTGAAAAACGGGCATCCAGGTCGGGACTGCGCCGTTCTAGGCGCGTGTGGAAACTTGGGCCCATTGTGTCTGTAAGCACTCTAGTAATGATTCCATGAGGCAAGGTATTGTACTTGAACTGTGGTGACCTTAGTTCATTTATTACAGCTCCTGAGTGAGGGTACAGTATGGTGAGCTCCCTTTTTTACCTGGTTACCTGTCATGTACCAGGTGACCCCTAGGTCTCCACCAGTTACACCTTCTGGTGGTACAAGCATAATGTATACAGTGTGAAGGTACATTCAGTAGTCTTATATGACTGTACATTGAGTGTACAGGGAGTATACGTACACAACAGACATGCAATCACCACTCATGCACAAATTTCAAGTGCACTGAATTGTGGAAAGCCAATTATTTATTTCATTGGAGAGAAAAAAGTGACACAGGTTAATGCCATTTCAAAAATATTTAGATGTTACACAATTACTGCTTTGCACTGATGAAATGATTATCAACTCAAAGCCTCTTAAGACTTCAGTGCTGTTCCCTTTCTAGCGAGATTCTAGCACACCTCATAATGCTCAATAATACAGAAAAAGCTTGTGATTACTCCCTCATATTTATTGCCACTCTCCCATCGCCAATTCATTTAATCAATAGATGACAACAATCATCTTCCCAAGCTCCAAAGACAACCTTGTATGCCCTTAGTTTTCCACCTTCCCATTTTGTTGAAATCTAGGCGCACTGCAGTTTCCTGCTCTAAAGTATCCTTTCCCAGGACCTCAAAACTGTGGTACACCATTCATTCTCTTTCCTTCTGCAGTACTACCTTCAGTTTAAAAAAAAACATCTTGCTACTATCTGTTCACTACCCCTCCATTAACATACTCATCTTTTACTCTTAAATTCGCAGTGGGTTTTCACAAAACAGAAAGTTGCAATATTACCCTGCTTTTACAGCAAAGGTTTCTTGCTTAATCCAAGAGAATTTGACACAGCTATTCTAAGATAAGCACGAGAGATGCAATGGGTGTAAAAGGGAAGGCCTTGCATCATTTACAACAGAATTGCTCCTCAGAAAGCAGGAGTAATCCAATAATTTGAAATATATACCTTGCTTTTACAGCAAAGATTTCTTGCTTGTTCCAAGAGAATTTGTGATGCCCACCCTCTTTTATTCCAGCTTTGCATTGTATAGGCTTCAACGTGGGCAATACAAATAGATTTAATAAAACTATTTTGACAGGCTATTTACCTGGACATCAACAATTCCTCTCCCCTCAGTGTATGCTTTAGCTTGAATTCAAAACTAAAAATATAAGGGGTGTGGTATGGAGGCTCATCCTAAAACCATGTAATCATTTAAAATAAGAAGCCTTCAAACAACAGTTGAATCGTAAGTAATTTACAATCCAGCTTGGGTTTCGCCCCGCCCCCCACCCTTGCAATGAGGAGAGGCTGTTATTGGGAACGATACTGACAAATTGAATAAATCAACTCAAGGTATTTAACCAAATATACTTTCCCAATTCAAACTGGCAACCATGCCAATTTAAGTAACTCAAACAAGCTTAGAACTTGTGTTGCGTGCATTGCTATGTGGAATATGTATATGTCACACTGTTTGCATGCCAGACATGAGACTCCCAAAGCAAGTGCTCTACTCGGAACTACTTCACGGCAAACGAGCCAAAGGTGGGCAGAAGAAACGTTAAAGACATAACAGTACCATTAAACATTATTTTTCAAATTTAGGTATGTATTTTTTTATATAATTAGGCCACTGTCCATCCCTATCCTCTCAAATCAGTAAAACCCATTCGTCAGAAGCTGCTAAGCAAAGTTTTACACAAAGACCTCGAGCTCTCTTCCCCTTCCATTCCATAGTGATGCATTTAGCAGCAGCACCATCACAGCTCCTGCTCATATTACTAACTACACAAGGTTCAATAGCAGCAAATACATTGCGGAAAACAAGCAATCGACGATGGATATACTAAGAATCAAAGAGCTATGATACCTCTGACACGGCTTCAAGTTGCCAAATACTTTCAGAATTATATTAGCTACTGCGAAGGGTTACACCAGGAAATATGAATTGATAGATAGTTGTAGTATCAGTTTCATGGTGGTATTCATTTCATATGAAAATGGCTTGCAAGGGGAACAAGCTACTCAATGATAAATTGGATAAACTGAATATCATTTGTACCCTTTTAAACTCTTACAGGCAAATTGAGCGTTCCAATGAATAGCAAAATGCAGAAAATCTACCAAAAATAATTCAAATAATTTTACCTCAGAAGTTCCGAAATAGATTTCACACTTAACCGTTTCAAAAATTGACCTGGTTCGCAAATTGGCTAAGTGGCAGGAGACAGAGTAGGAATCATGGGCAGATACTCTGTCTCCCGCCACTCAGCTAATTTCCGAACCACGTCAATTTTTGAAATTGGGCAATGGGCAAATTGGATAATGGGCAGGTACTTGAATTGGCAGGTTGTGATAAGTGGTGTCCCGCAAGGATGTGTTGGGGCCTCAACTATTCCCCGTAGTTATTAACGACTTAGATGATGGAATAGAAAACCATATATCCAAAGCTTGCCGATGACACAAAGATGGACAACATTATAGGCCCCACCCCACTGCTGGCCCAGAACGGAGAGGCACTCATTAAGAACACCGAGGCAGTCTTGGATCCTGGAAGGAGCACTTCGAAGATCTCCTTAAGCGAGAATCTGCCTTCGACACGAGTGTCCTCGACTCCATCCTGCAGCATGCTACCCGCCACCATCTCAGCAAAACCCGAGCCCTGCATGAGATAGAAAAGGCCATCCATCAGCTCAAGAACAACAAGGCATCAGGAGCTGAGGCACTAAAGTATAGCCGAGAAGCGCTATTGGCACAAATGCATGACCTCATCTCTCTTATCTGGAAGGAGGAGAGCATGCCGGGCGATCTGAGAGATGCCGTAATTGTGATCATCTTCAAAAGGGGACAAGTCCAACTGCAGCAACTACAGAGGAATCTCCCTGCTGTCGGACACTGGGAAAGTCATCGCAAGAATCCTCCTCAACCATCTTCTCCCTGTGGCTGAAGAGCTCCTCCCAGAGTCACAATGCAGATCCCGTCTACTAAGGGGTACAACGGACATGATCTTCACTGCGCGACAACTCCAAGAGAAATGCAGGGAACAGCGCTAACCCTTGTAAATGGCCTTCTTTGACCTCACCAAGGCCTTTGACACCGTCAACAGTGAGGGACTATGGAGCGTCCTCCTCCGTTTTGGCTACCCCCAAAAGTTTGTCACCATCCTCCATGACGACATGCAAGCCGTGATCCTGACTAACGGATGCACCACAGACCCAATCAACGTCCGGGCCGGGGTCAAGCTGCGTCATCGTGCCAACACTCTTCTCGATTTTCCTTGCTGCAACGCTGGAGTGGAACTAAACTATAGAACCTGTTCAACCTTCGTCACCTCCAAGCTAGATCCAAGGTCGACCCATCCTGTCATCGAACGACAGTGTCTGCGCTCAGAGGCCGAACTCCAAGCCATTGTCAACATATTCACCGAGGCGTACGAAAGCATGGACCTTACATTGAACATCCGTAAGACAAGGGTCCTCCACCAACCTGACCCCGCCACACAGCACTGACACCCTCGTCATCAAAATCCACGCCGCGGTCTTGGACAACGTGAACCATTTTCCATAACTCGGGAGCCGACTATCAGCAAGGGCAGACATTGATGATGAGGTCCAACACCGCCTCCAGTGCGCCAGCGTAGCCTTCGGTTGCCTGAGGAAGCGAGTGTTTGAAGACCAGGACCTCAAATCTGGCACCAAGCTTATGGTCTGCAGGGCAGTAGTGATACCCACCCTCCTTTATGCCTCAGAGACAAGAACCATATACAGTAGGCACCTCAAAGCGCTGGAGAAGTACCACCAATGCTGCCTCCACAAGATCCTGCAAATCCACTGGGAGGATAGACGCATCAACATCAGTGTCTTCACTCAGGCCAACATCCCCAGCATCGAAGCACTGATCACACTCAACCAGCTCCGTTGGGTAAGCCACATCGTCTGCATACCCGACACGAGACTTTCAAAGCAAGCGCTCTACTCGGAACTCCGATACGGAAAGTGAGCCCCAGGTGGGCAGAGGAAACGCTTCAAGTACACCCTCAAAGCCTCCTTGATAAAGTGCAACATCCCCACCAGCACCTGGGAATCCCTGGCCCAAGACCTAAGTGGAGGAAGAGCATCCGGAAGCGCATTGAGCACCTCGAGTCTCGTTGCCGAGAGCATGCTGAAATCAAGCACAGACAGCGGAAGGAGCATGCAGCAAACCAGACTCCCCACCCACCTCTTCCTTCAACCACTGTCTGTACCCACCTGTTAGAGATTGTAATTCCCGTATTGGACTGTATAGTCAGCTGAGAACTCACTTTTAGAGTGGAAGCAAGTCTTCCTCGATTTCGAGGGACCGATGATGATGAGATGGAATAGAAAACCACATATCCAAAGCTTGCCGATGACACAAAGATAAGCAACATTATAAGCAGTGTAGATGGAAGCATAAAATTACAAATATATTAATAGATTGTGAATGGGCAAAACAGTGGCAAATGGATTTCAATGTAGGCAAATGTGGGCCTAATTAACAATTGACCTAGCACCAGTTGCCGTTGGGAGTTAGTCACAGATCAGCCATAATCTCACTGAATGTCAGAACAGGTTCGAGGGGTTAAATGGCCTACTCCTGTTCCTATGTTTTCAAATACAAAAAGACAACTGATTTCTGGCATACATGAACATGGCAGCATTTTTTGTTATGTGGACACTGAAGCCCACTTTGGACCTAAAAAGGATACAAGAGAATACTTTCTAAATATTGAAAAGCTGGAAATGGTGGAGGTCAAAAGAGACTTTGGGGTCCATATTCATAGATTAAAATGTCATGGACAGGTACAAAAAAAAAAATCTAGAAGGCTAATGAAATGCTGGCCTTTATATCCAGAAAACTAGAATACAAGGGGGTAGAAGTTATGCTACAGCTGTACAAAACCCTGGTTAGACCACACCCAGAGTACTGAGAGCAGTTCTGGGCACCACACCATAGGAAGGATTTATTGGCCTTGGATGGAGTGCAGTGTAGATTTACCAAAATGATACCTGGACTCCAAGGGTTAAATTACATGGGGAGATGACACAAACTAGGGTTGTATTCCCTGGGATTTAAAAGGTTATGGGATGATTTGATCAAAGTTTTCAACATATTAAGGAGAAATGACAGGGTAGATAGAGAGAAACTATTTCCACTGGTTGGGGAGTCCAGGACTGGGGGCAGTGTCTAAAAATTAGAACCAGGCCTTTGAATGAAGTTAGGAAACACTTCTACACACAAAAGTTTGGAACTCTATTTCGCAAATCACAACTGATGCTAGGTCAATTGTTAATTTTAAATCTGAGATTGATGGATTTTTGTTAACCAAAGGCTTGGAGTTGGGTGACAGATCAGCCATGATCTCATTGAATATTGTAACAGGTTCGAGGGGCTAAATGGCCTATTCCTGTTCCTATGTTTCCAAATACAAAAAGACAACTGATTTCTAGCTTACATGAACATGGCAACATTTTTTGAATCGAATGTGTGATGGACATTGAAGTGCCCCAACCGGAATATGTTCTACCCCTTTGCTACCTCAGAGCTTCTTCCAGATAGAGTTCAACATGGAGTACTGATTCATCAGCTGAGGGAGGGCAGTAGGTAATTAATCAACAGGAGGCTTTCTTGCCCATGTTTGACCTATAGTCCTGAGTTTTCATGGGGGCCAGAGTCAATGTTGAGAACTCCCAGTGTTACTTCCACCTGATAGAATAGCATTGTGCCACATCTTGGATGGGTCTGTCCCACCGGTGAGACAGGACATACTCAGAGCTGGTGAAGGAGGAGTCTGGGATATTGGCTGATAAGTATGTGTACGTCAGGCAGATGCTTGACTAGTCTGTGGGATAACTCTACCAACTTGAAATAAGACTCCAATGCATCTGACCCATGAAATGAATTATATTCAGGCTGTAATAATATCTATAACAATCTTATTAATTGAATTAGAGTCTCATATTGCCTGTGGACGTGTGACCATGTGCCTTGACTTAACATTGACTGCATTCGTTTTACTGTAAATATTTAAATAGTATAATTTATCAGGACAAAACACTTGGATTTTTCTTACAACTGCGTATTCAGTGTACAATATTGCATACAAAGCAGCAACAACTCATACACTGGGGGATTTCAGAATAATGTACAAATCGCGGGATAGCTCAGATGAATACGTGGCTTGAGGAGTGCTGCAGCAGGGAGGGATTCAAATTCCTGGGACATTGGAAGCAGTTCTGGGGGAGGTGGGACCAGTACAAACTGGACAGTCTGCTCCTGGGCAGGACCGGAACCAATGTCCTCGGGGGAGTGTTTGCTAGTGCTGTTGGGGAGGAGTTAAACTAATACGGCAGGGGGATGGGAACCTATGTAGGGAGACAGAGGGAAGTAGAATGGGGGCAGAAGCAAAAGATTGAAAGACAAAAAGTAAAAGTGGCGGGCAGAGAAACCTAAGGCAAAAAGCAAAAAGGGCAAAATTCTAAAGGGGCAAAGTGTGTTAGAAAGTCAAGCCTGAAGGCTCTGTATCTCAATGAGAGGAGTATTCGGAATAAGGTGGATGAATTAACTGCGCAGATAGCAGTTAAAGGGTATGAAGTAATTGGCATCACGGAGACATGGCTCCAGGGTGACCAAGACTGGGAACTCAACATCCAGTGGTATTTAACATTTAGGAAGGATAGACAGAAAGGAAAAGGAGGCAGGGTGGCATTACTGGTTAAAGAGGAAATTAATGCAATAGTAAGAAAGAACATTAGCTTGGATGATGTGGAATCGGTATGGGTGGAGCTGCGGAATACCGAGGGGCAGAAAAGCTAGTGGGAGTTGTGTACAGACCACCAAACAGTAATAGTAAGGTTGGGGACAGCATCAAACAAGAAATAAGGGATGCATGCAATAAAGGTACAGCAGTTATCATGGGTGACTTTAATCGACATATTGATTGGGCTAACCAAACTGGTAGCAATGCGGCGGAGGAGGATTTTCTGGAGTGTATTAGGGATGGTTTTCTAGACCAATATGTCGAGGAACCAACCAAGGAGCTGGCCATCCCAGACTGGGTGATGTGTAATGAGAAATTACTAATTAGCAATCTTGTTGTGTGAGACCCCTTGGGGAAGAGTGACCATAACATGGTAGAATTCTTTTAGGATGGAGAGTGACAGTTAATTCAGAAACTAGGGTCCTGAACTTCAGGAAAGGTAACTTCGATGGTTTGAGGCGTGAATTGGCTAGAGTTAGACTGGCAAATGATACTTAAAGGGTTGACGGTGGATTGGCAATGGCAAACATTTAAAGATCACATGGATGAACTTCAGCAATTGTACATCCCTGACTGGAGTAAAAATAAAACGAGGAAGGTGGCTCAACCGTGGCTAACAAGGGAAATTAAGGATAGTGTTAAATCCAAGGAAGAGGCATATAAATTGGCCAGAAAAAGCAGCAAACCTGAGGACTGGGAAAAATTTAGAATTCAGCAGAGGAGGACAAAGAGTTTAATTAAGAGGGGGAAAATAGTGTACGAGAAGAAGCTTGCCGGGAACATAAAAACTGACTGCAAAAGCTTCTATAGATATGTGAAGAGAAAAAGATTAGTGAAGACAAACATAGGTCCCTTGCAATCGGATTCAGGTGAATTTATAATGGGGAACAAAGAAATGGCAGACCAATTGAACAAATACTTTGGTTCTGTCTTCACGAAGACAGACACAAATAACCTTCCGAAAGTACTAGGGGACCGAGGGTCGAGTGTGAAGGAGGAACTGAAGGATATCCTTATTAGGCGGGAAACTGTTAGGGAAATTGATGGGATTGAAGGCCGATAAATCCCCGGGGCCTGATAGTCTGCATCCCAGAGTACTTAAGGAAGTAGCCCTAGAAATAGTGGATGCATTGGTGATCATTTTCCAACAGTCTTATCGACTCGGGATCAGTTCCTATGGACTGGAGGGTAGCTAATGTCATGCCACTTTTTAAAAAGGGAGGGAGAGAGAAAGCGGGTAATTATAGACCGGTTAGCCTGACATCAGTGGTGGGGAAAATGTTGGAATCAATTAAGGATGAAATAGCAGCGCATTTGGAAAGCAGTGACAGGATCAGTCCAAGTCAGCATGGATTTATGAAGGGGACATTATGCTTGACAAATTTTCTAGAATTTTGTGAGGATGTAACTAGTAGAGTGGACAAGGGAGAACCAGTGGATCTGGTGTATTTGGACTTTCAAAAGGCTTTTGACAAGGTCCTATACAAGAGATTAGTGTGCAAAATCAAAGCACATGGTATTGGGGGTAATATACTGACGTGGATAGAGAACTGGTTGGCAGACAGGAAGCAGAGAGTTTGGATAAACGGGTTATTTTCAGAATGGCAGGTAGTGACTAGTCGGGTGCCACAGGGCTCAGTGCTGGGACCCCAGCCCTTTACAATATATATCAATGATTTGGTTGAAGGAATTGAGTGTAATATCTCCAAGTTTGCAGATGACAGTAAACTGGGTGGCGGTGTGAGCTGTGAGGGGGATACTAAGAGGGTGCAGTGTGACTTAGACAGGTTAGGTGAGTGGGCAAATGCATGGCAGATGCAGTATAATGTGGATAAATGTGAGGTTATCCACTTTGGGGACAAAACACGAAGACAGATTATTATCTGAATGGCGGCAGATTAGAAAAAGGGGAGCTGCAATGAGACTTAGGTGCCAAGGTTCATCAGTCACTGAAAGTTGGCATACAGGTACATCAGGCAGTAAAGGCGGCAAATGGTATGTTGGCCTTCATAGCTAGGGATGTTAAGTATCGGAGCAGGGAGGTCTTACTGCAGTTGTACAGGGCCTTGGTAAGGCCTTACCTGGAATAGTGCATTCAGTTTTGGTCTCCTAATCTGAGGAAGGACATTCTTGCTATTGAGGGACTGCAGCGAAGGTTCACCAGACTGATTCCCGGGATGGCTGGACTGACATGGAGGAGAGACTGGATCAACTGGGCCTTTATACTTTGGAGTTTAGAAAGATGAGAGGGGATCTCATAGAAACATACAAGATTCTGACTGGACGGGACAGGTTAGATGCGGGTAGATTGTTCCCGATGTTGGGGAAGTCCAGAACCAGTGGACACAGTCTTAGGATAAGGGGTCGGCCTCCTCTGCAACATGGTGGTTTGCAGGATTAGCAGGGTTTGCAGCTCACCTGCACATATGTTGGAGGTGTCCCATTGTTCCACAGACCTTGCAAATGTATCCTTTGAAGCGGCATGAATGGAAACAATGATCACCCCCGCAGCGCCAACAAAGTGTTAATGGCCTTGTATTCACCACCCTTGACTCAGTCATCTGCGGACGTGCAGCTGCAGGCGTTTAAGTCCTGCCCTGGACATTTCGATTCAAAAACGTTACTTTGTTCACAGTACTTGCAGCAGCACTTGTTTGGTATTGCCACTGGTGGCGATAAACGCCTGGGTTATCGCTGTGGCTTTACTCAAGGTTGGGGTCTTTACAGTCAAAAGTTTACGAAGTATTACTTCATGGCCAATACCAAGTACAAAGAAGTCCCTCAGCATGTGCTCCAAGTGTCCTTCAAATTCGCTATGTTCTGCAAGGTGCCTTAGCTCGGCGACATAGGTCGCCACTTCCTGGCCTTCAGACCTCTTGTGCGTGTAGAACAGAATGCTTTCCTTCAGGGTTTAGATGCTCCCGGACCAGTGTGCACAACTCATCGTACGACTTATCTGTGGGTTTCGCTGGAGCGAGCAGATTTTTAACGAGGTCATACGTTGGTGCCTCGCAAACGGTGAGGAGGATCGCCCTTCGTTTGGCAGCGTTCACTTCTCCTTCCAGCTCGTTGGCCACCAAGTATTGGTCAAGTCGCTCCACAAAGGTTTCCCAATCATCTTCCTCCGAAAATTTCTCCAGGTTGCCCACGGTTCTCTGCATTGTTGCGGTGGGGTTCGTCATTTGTATCGCGTCGCCAATTGTTATGACTTGAATGAAGAGTCAGACTAGATACAGCAAGCTCAAAGTAAGGTGTGTCCTTTATTACAGATCTCAGAGTGCCTCTCAGCCTGTGAGGCCTCCTTATACACAGGTGCTCCCAAGGGATTGTGGGATCCCTTGGGACTCCAGGGGATAAGCCCTCTGGTAGTTAGACATGGTATTTACAGATTTACATACATAACAGAGGTGCCCGACACCTCCCTTGCAATCTCCCACCATGCATTATGTACTGGCGGTCTCCCAAGTTTCCCCTGTCAGGAAACAGTATTATTCTTCTGTCCTCCACACCATCCATTAGTGTCTCCAGTTCCATATCAGTAAACCTGTTGGCTCTCCTTGGATCTCTTACACCAGCCATCCTTCCAAACATTAGAAACCCTTACCTGCATGTTGAATTTCTCTCAGTGGTAATAACGCTCAAATTAAGCCAGCCACACCACTGAAAAAGTCACTTTGGAAGGGTTCATCAGCACTGGAACCCATTTGTTCACTTTTGGAGCTGAATATGGAGTGGCCCAGCCACAAAACAATTTCGCCATTCATGGTACTGAATTTCGGGCCCTATATTTTTTGTGAAAAGCCTGCCAGGTTGTAGCAGCAAAGGATAAATTCCAACACCCATTTAGCTACTGTTAGTTTGGACCTCAGGTTATAAACAGTTTCTAGGACTTACAAAGGAACATCATATGTTATGTGTAGAAAGCTAGGGTCCCCACGCACAACTGAGAATCTGCTTCAACTACAATTGATTTAGGAGAGGAGAGGACAACATGGAATAGACAGTTGCTGGTTGTAGATGGAATTAAGAGATCTTTCAAAAAATTTGCATCACCAAAGAACAGCTTGTAACCATAACTGCCTGAATCATTTTTTCCACAAGAAGTTAATCTAGTAAAAAGCTCAATGATTATAAAGGAAGATACATGAATAAGAAATGGTTTTTTAAGTTTCAAAGAAATTTAAGGAGATTGGTGATTAAATTCCTTTTAGGAAGCAAGAAACAAGTGGATCACATCAAACATAATTGGGTTACTATGGAAAGCCATAACCAATGCTATATGAACATAGAGAGCATAGTAAAGGGACAATAGGTGAAGATACTCCAAGTCTGGAGGAATGTCACAGCTGAAAGGGCTGGGTGCAATATCACAGGCATGATTGAACATTTTTTCTGCTTGATGTTCCTTATATAATTGTACCGAAATTTCTTCTATACTGTGCAGGCTGGGTGGGGGAGGATTTGAAGAGAATTCAAAACATCTTGAAAGAAACAGCATATTGTTTTCTTCTCCCCCCACCCACCCCACCAAAATGGAACATGCCTGTTCATGTCAAATGCATTGATGTCTATTCAATGAAAAGAACAGGCAAACTCATGGTAAATAACTGATCGTACTGGATGTTCACTTCATTATTTGATGTTTCTCAGTCAGAGCAAAGCATTTTTCCAGTTCCCTGTTGATCCACCATTTATTTAGTTACTATGTTACATTAATATAGTCTTAAACAGCAGAGCAGCAGTGACGCATACCAATGGTGAATGCACAATGAACCAATCGATGCGAATTTTAATGTTGCCCTGAAGGCAATTTGTTCCAAGGGTTTGAAAAAGGATTAACCCACCAACAGTCTTCAACACAAGGAGGGGGGGTCCGACTTGTCAGTTATCCGTGCTCCCATTAAACAAGCACTGGTCTATTTTTGAAGCCTGTATATTAACTGAGGATGATGTTCTTGCACACAGCCCCACAGGCAGAGTACATCGCTAGCCTATTGGGAACAAAGAAACTAGAGGACATACACTGCTTTTAAAATCAAGAAATGTCGTGGTTTTAAAAAGCAGTTCTATACAAAATCATTAATTGGTAATTTCCCATTTATTACTACTTCAAGATCTCCGGTAGAAAATATTAAGCTAGACACTAATGGGTTTGCTCAAATCACTGAGATCCAATTAAAATATATACATTCATAAGGACAAATATTCTAGGTTGCACTGCTGCTGCAGCCGACATCTGTTTGAAAGAATTAAACAAAGAGCAATCATTTCTATTTAAATCTGTACATATCCTGTAGTCTTGCTGTGCAGCAACTCAAATCTACATAACTGCTATATGGACTGTGGCTCAAACACTGAAAAATCCAAAAGTAGAAAAATTAGGACCTTATTGGACCAGACTTGCCTTATAATTAGAATCTCTGCTTATAACATGGTCTTTCTCTGCATATGTAACCATAAATTCCATTAGGCTGGAACATGCTGAAACAAGGCGATATGCGACTTACGCCATTAAATGGACATTTGCACTCTCCGTTCACCTGACACTATACTGGTGACAACATTTGCGGAAAAAAATCAATCTGGCTACAGCACAGGAAGTTTAATGACCAATCAGGGCCTTCATTCACAGTGCAAACAATTGCTTGCTTTAAAGACCAGCCACATGGCACTATATAAAAGCCGAGAACCGACGCCATAACTCAAGTTAAGGCTTGGCATTGGGAGAGAAGTGAGCCGCAACTTCGGAAAACACCTTGAATCAGCACAAACTCCGACCCCTAGTCATCGGCTCCATCCCTCTCTCCCTTGCAACTGTCTGAGGCTGAACCAGACTGTTTGCAACCTGTGTGTCATATCTGACCTTGAATTGAGCTTCCGACCACATATCCACGCTGTTATTTATGAACAAAGAGTCTGACTCGAGACTGTGAGCTCAAAGTAAAGTGTGACTGTAGTCTTTTATTGCCGGTCTCCAGAGTGCCGCTCCAGCCCGTGAGGCCTCAAGTACAGGTCCTCCCTAGGGATTGTAGGATCCCTTGGGAGTCCAGGGAATGAGCCCTCTGGTGGCTACACAAGGTATTTACAGGTTTACAAATTTAATACACGCCATAACTAAGACCACCTCTTGCCACTTCTGTAACATCGCCTATCTCAGCTCATCTGCTGCTGAAACCCTCATCCATGCCGTTGTTACCTACAGACTTGACTATAACAACACACTCATGGCTGGTCTCCCACGTTCTACCCTATATAAACTTTAGGTCATCCAAAACCTAGCTGCCTATGTCCTAACTTGCACCAAGTCGCTTCACCCATCACCCCTGTGTTCGCTGACCTACATTGTCTTCCAGTTATGCAATGCCTCGATTTTAAAATTCTCATCCTTGTTTTCAAATCCTTTCGTGGCCTTGCCCCTCCCTATTTCTGTAATCTCCTCCAACCCCTGCCCCCCACCCACACCTAGATAGCTGCACTCCTCTAATAAAGGCCTCGAGCATCCCTGATTTTAATCAGTCAACCACTGGCGGGCGTGCCCTCTGTTGCCTAGGTCCTAAGCTGTGGAATTCCCTCCCTAAACCTCTCCGCCAGTCTTTCCTCCTTAAGACGCTCCTTAAAACCTACTTCTTTGACCAAGCCCCTGTCTTAATTTATACTTATGTGGCTTGGTGTCATAATTTTTTTATAATGCACCTGTGAAGCGTCTTGTGACATTTTACTATATAAATACAAGTTGTTGTTGTTGAAGTCAGGAGTGTGATGGAATACTCTCCACTTGCCTGGATGAGTGTAGTTCGAACACTCTAGAAGCTCAACACCATCCAGGACTAAGCAGCCCGCTTGATTGGCACCTCATCAATTAAACATTCATTCCCATCACCGGCGCACCAAGGCTGCAGTGTGTACCATCTAGAAGATGCACTGCAGCAACTCACCAAGGCTTCTTCGGCAACACCTCCCAAACCCGTGGCCTTTACAACCTAGGAGGACAAGGGCAGCAGGTGCATGGGAACATCATCACCTGCAAGCATCCCTCCAAATCACACACCATCCTGACTTGAAAATATATCGTTAGCTTTCATCGTCGGTGGGTCAAAATCCTGGAGCTTCCTCACTAATAGCACTATAGGAGTACCTTCACCACACAGACTGCAGCAGGCAGTGGTTCAAGATGGCGGCTCACCACCACCTTCTCAAGGGCAATTGGGTCTGGGCAATAAATGCTGGCCAAGCCAGCGACGCCCACATCCCAGAAACGAATATTAAAAAAATGCTGTAAAGCAGATTCCAGTGTCTGCACATCCCCTTTTCCAGATGTCACAAGAAGGTGCAAAGGAAAGGTTACAGAATTTTGGGGATGAGGACCTGGATGCGCTATTGGTTATGGTCGACTGTTGGCGAGGCCAGCTGCAGAAGCTCCCTGCAAGGTAAGCCAGGTTGGTTTGGAAGGAACCAGACATGTAGAAATTGCAGCCCATCGTTGCCTTCATTCCCACCAACAAGGCCCTGTGGTATATTTGGACTTTCAGAAGGCGTTCGACAAGGTCCCACACAAGAGATTGATGTGCAAAGTTAGAGCACATGGGATTGGGGGTAGTGTACTGACATGGATTGAGAACTGGTTGTCAGACAGGAAGCAAAGAGTAGGAGTAAATGGGGACTTTTCAGAATGGCAGGCAGTGACTAGTGGGGTACCGCAAGGTTCTGTGCTGGGGCCCCAGCTGTTTACACTGTACATTAATGATTTAGATGAGGGGATTAAATGTAGTATCACCAAATTTGCGGATGACACTAAGTTGGGTGGCAGTGTGAGCTGCGAGGAGGATGCTGTGAGGCTGCAGAGCGACTTGGATAGGTTAGGTGAGTGGGCAAATGCATGGCAGATGAAGTATAATGTGGATAAATGTGAGGTTATCCACTTTGGTGGTAAAAACAGAGAGACAGACTATTATCTGAATGGTGACAGATTAGGAAAAGGGGAGGTGCAAAGAGACCTGGGTGTCATGGTACATCAGTCATTGAAGGTTGGCATGCAGGTGCAGCAGGCGGTTAAGAAAGCAAATGGCATGTTGGCCTTCATAGCAAGGGGATTTGAGTACAGGGGCAGGGAGGTGTTGCTACAGTTGTACAGGGCATTGGTGAGGCCACACCTGGAGTATTGTGTACAGTTTTGGTCTCCTAACCTGAGGAAGGACATTCTTGCTATTGAGGGAGTGCAGCGAAGGTTCACCAGATTGATTCCCGGGATGGCGGGACTGACCTATCAAGAAAGACTGGATCAACTGGGCTTGTATTCACTGGAGTTCAGAAGAATGAGAGGGGACCTCATAGAAACATTTAAAATTCTGACGGGGTTAGACAGGTTAGATGCAGGAAGAATGTTCCCAATGTTGGGGAAGTCCAGAACCAGAGGTCACAGTCTAAGGATAAGGGGTAAGCCATTTAGGACCGAGATGCGGAGGAACTTCTTCACCCAGAGAGTGGTGAACCTGTGGAATTCTCTACCACAGAAAGTTGTTGAGGCCAATTCACTAAATATATTCAAAAAGGAGTTAGATGAGGTCCTTACTACTAGGGGGATCAAGGGGTATGGCGAGAAAGCAGGAATGGGGTACTGAAGTTGAATGTTCAGCCATGAACTCATTGAATGGCGGTGCAGGCTAGAAGGGCCGAATGGCCTACTCCTGCACCTATTTTCTATGTTTCTATGTAGGCAAGACCACATCTTCAGGTCTTCATGGAGCATTTCACAGTGGAGGCCAATTGCTTCATTGGTGAAACATAAATAATAAAGAATGGGGAACGCCCAGTAGATATTAAGACGGCAAAAACATTGCAATAGCATATGTAGAAATAGGTGGGTGTCCTGAAACCAATTACCTGCAGATTAACAGGACAATGAATGTTAAAACTGGCAAGAAATAACTGCCAAAACAGAGAATTATAAAAAAAACTCAACAATTTCCAAAATGCAGCAGTTAGGCTTCACATCTTTAATGGTCCCTTTATTTTTTTTTTTATTCGTTGCCAATCTTTCCAATTCTTTGTCAAATCACAAATGCCAGAGGTCACCTTGCACACATCAAGGATCACTCTGCGCCAATGCTCTTAGCCAAAAGGCCTAGAACCACTGCACCGTTCCTGGAAGTACTGCATTGGCCTGGAAGCTGAGAGTCAGGTGAGAGCCATAAATCATGTCAATATGAGGCCTCTCATGCCATTATTTTTCAGTGCAAATGACGCAAAAATGGGTATAAATGCAGCAAATGCTCGATCACCATTGACTGCAATGGGCAAGGGTATTGGTGAAGCAACGCAAATGTCCCAACAAATTGCGGCGCAATGCAGCTAATGGAAAAACTCAATTATGTTATTTCCTTGAACTTTCAATTAAACAATGGCGTCACATTAAGGTAACATTACTGTTACATGCCTGTGCACAAGTAATCCCTTATTTTAAAAAATAGCCTTTTGACTGTGCAATGGATATTTCCATTCATATCACTGTGTTTTTGTACTTGCTCTATAATGATTTGTAGTTTACCAATAGGAAGCCTATTCTGATGTGTAAATGATTGTCTATCCCAAATTGGCTGTATTATTTAAGCAATATTTCTCAACCTCAGTGGGCTGGAATTTGTATTGTCACCCATCTCCCAACCGCCATAGCCGGCCATCAATGAAACGGACAAAATTCTGGGCTGTTAAATACCCCATTAAATGTGAAGCCTTGTTGGATTAAGTGTAACTGGGGTTTTAACAGCATATTGACTGCTAAACAAACATTATGGCCCTGAAAAATTGATTTAAATTTTATTGAGTGTCAACTTTCTCCATTATGATAAAAATTCCAATTTAAGAAACTTATTAAAAAAAACATTTTTTTTCAAAATTTGTTCATGATATTTCGGGTCCTACCTTATCCCCAGGATAAAAGCAGCTTCTCATTTCCTGGTTCCCTGTCTGCGAGAAATCTGCAATGTCATTGGCTGCTTAATTTGTTGATGGGAATCCCCACTGCAGTGCACTGAAATAACTTGCGCGTCGAAAATGTCAAACTTCTCGCCACAAAGATTAAATCTCTGTGGGCAGCTTTCTTCGGGAACAGCGGCGAACACCTTTGCTTCGCCACTGACCACAAATTACGGGCCAGTGTCTAAGCGAAACCTCATTCCCAAAAAACAAAGGATGACCTGATATGCAGACTATCTGGTAATGTAGCATTATCCAGAGATTGAACAGATATCCTTATTATCTTAATTAGTTCATTTAATTGTTAAGAGTTACATCACATTCTCCTAGTTTTCAGCTATAAGTATAAACACATTATTAGATTGTGCAACTTAGGCTATAAAGTACAAATCATTAGAAGTAAAACAGACAATAGCAGCAATTCTAAACAGCAGATTTCACTTGAATACAGAACTGTTGACATCTTTAGAATAAAGATCAATTAACTTTCTTAGTATTATTCAATATAAACCAATGTCCTTAATATAACAGGAATAAGATTTTCTCTTCCACCAAGGAGTCTGCAGTCTTTATCTTGATGGATTCCAAACTGAAGAGCTGGGGCATATGTCTGGAAGTTCAATTTAGTTTATTGGAAATCAAAAGATGACTTCCACAATGCAACAGAACTCATTAAATTCATGTGATGTGATGATTTCCTGAACCTCACCTAGATGCTGATCACAAATCCATTTAAATGTAACCAAGTCTTAGCTTAAAATTATTATTTTTCCAGAGCAAAACTAGTGGGTTAAGTGATTTCTATTTGCTTTGCAAGCAAAATTTACTTCTATATAAAAAAAGGCAACATCTCTCAACAGTTTCTCTATAATGTAATGTCAGCCACCAATAGGAATGCTAATTATACCGCCAATAGAGAAACTAAACATGCAATGAAATAAATTTGAAGTTACCAGTCAAATCTTACAGATGAAAATTCAGAGACTTAACATTTGAATTGCAGATCTGCCTATTAATCACTGTGCCATCCTTAAACCAAGGTCTCGGTCTATTCAGGAGGTTCGAGAAAACATTAAAGATCCCATGGTAATACAGGCAAAGAACAAGGAGCTTCCCGACCAACACTCCCCCCAACAGCCCCCCTCAACCATCACCAATAATATTTAAGATGGCCCTTGATATCATTATTGTATGTGGGAAGCTTGCTGTGCACTGAATCTTTTCTGTACTTTATTCCAGTTGTTTCTTGATGACAAACAATGAATGCCATTTTAGAATAAGAGACGACTTTCACTCAGCTTATATTCACAAAACTTACATCTTTAAGTTTTACTTGTTTTATTTTTACCGCATATACCTTTTCTATTTAGATTTTCCTTCAAAATATCTCAATACAAGACCTTTATTTCAATTAGTGACCCATGAATTTAATGATCAGTAAAATCATCCAGCCACCAAAAGGGCCAGTATTAATTCCTAGATGCCTGCGAATTTAACCTGCCTATTTGCTACAACAATCTTCTGCGATTGTGGTGTGATAATTCAACGCTTGAAAAAAAAAACAGTATTTTCATCACCAAGTCACTTAAAGCGAAGGGATTCATATCTTTCCTAAATCACAAGAGGGCACATCAAATATTTCTCTTCATTGAACAGGTTATAATTTTTCAATATACAAAAAAAGAGAAAGCAAACAATTCATTCACATCTAGTAACAAATGGCTTATGCAGGATTCCAATATCTTTAAGATGAACAAAGGGCAAGTTGCAGGCCCACCACAGGACAGGTATTAATAGAAAACAAGGATGAGCTATGGTTGTGATGGAATGCTCAGTAAATCATTTGTCTGACATTCCCAATATATTAAGTATAGCATGTAAATGTACATTTTCAATAACATCTGCGTAAACAATGCCAAACTCAGTTTCAATCGGGGTAGGATATTATCAATTTTATTAATGGTATGCTGTTGGTTTGTTGCAGAGGTTTTTCATTGTAGCATTAAACTAAACTGAACTGTTGCATCCAACTTTGGGTTTACTTCTAAATGGTAAGTAAGTAAGAGAACATAAGCGTTAACACAATGAAAGTCACAAAGCATTCAGCTCCAATGAAGAACAATGTTTACCAATATCTCCTGAAGCCAAGAAATAGAATAATGGCCCCAAGTTTCCACATGCTACAAAACGGGCGCCCCTCCGAGCTGGGCGCCCGTTTTTCGCACCGAAAACGGCACCGGAAAAAAAACGCGCGATTCTGGAGCGCCCTGCAGCTCCATGTCTGCTTGGCGTGGCGCCCAGGGGGGCGGAGCCTACCACTCGCGCCGATTTTGTAAGTGGGAGGGGGCGGGTACCATTTAAATTAGTTTGTTTCCTGCCGGCAACCCTGCGCATGCACGTTGGAGCGTTCGCGCACGCGCAGTGTGAAGGAAACATTGGCACTTGGCCATTTTTGTAGTTCTTTGTAACTGTTTAATTTTTGAACATTTTTTAATAAAAGCACATTGCCCTTCCATGATCAGCACTGAGGCTTCTTGCAGCAGTGAGAAGGCTGCAGGAAGCCTCAGAAAGTTGAGGCAGCCGTTTCCCGACGGCCTCCCCCCCTGCCGTCGGGAATGGCTGCTCAACTTGTGAGGCTTCCTGCAGCCTTCTCACTGTCTCCTTCCCCGCCCGCCGTTGGGAACGGCTTCCTCCCCCCCGCCCCCCCCCCCAACCCCGCTGCGGTCGGTCGGGCCGGCACTCCCTCCCTCTCCCCCCCCCCCCCCCCCGCTGCGGTCGGTCGGTTGGTTGGTTGGTCGGTCGGGCCCGCACTCCCTCCCTCCCTCCCCGCCGCCCGGAACGGCTTCCTTCCCCCCCGCTGCAGTCGGTCGGTCAGGCCCGCACTCCCTCCCTCTCTTCCCCTTTCCCCCCCCCCCCCCCCGCTGCCCGCCGTCGGGAACGGCTGCCTCCTCCCCGCCTGCCGTTGGGAACGAACGACTGCCTCAACTTGTGAGGCTTCCTGCAGCATTTTCCCTGGCTGAAGCACTTTCACACAGGTAGGAAGATGGTTTATTTAATCTTTTCTTTGCTTATAAATTTTTATTCAAGTTGGATTTATTTGTATAATATTTGTATAAGTATAAATAAGGATTTATTGTAGAATTTAATGACTTCCCTTCCCCCCCCCTCCCCCCAACTCGTTCTGGACGCCTAATTTGTAACCTGCGCCTGATTTTTTAATGTGTAGACAAGGTTTTTTCAGTTCTACAAAAATCTTCACTTGCTCCATTCTAAGTTAGTTTGGAGTACGTTTTCACTGTGGAAACTTTGAAATCAGGCGTCAGTGGCCGGACACGCCCCCTTTTGAAGAAAAAATTCTGTTCTAAAGTAGAACTGTTCTACCTGACTAGAACTGCAGAAAAAAAAATGTGGAGAATTGCGATTTCTAAGATAGTCCGTTCTCCACCAGTTGCTCCTAAAAATCAGGCGCAAATCATGTGGAAACTTGGGGCCAATGTTTTTCAGAAAAATGCCTCAATATTGGCCTCGATTTTGCACCGATCAAACAGCACTAGCCATTCATTAGACTTACACTTGCTTACAGACTTTCTATGGGCTTTTGCTGAGATTAGAAAGCCATTTCAGCGTAGCACTCTCTACATGAGATCAGGGACTTGTGTGAACAGGGCAAGCACGATCAAATTAAGGAATCCTTACTGATAGAGTCTGAACCAGAAAGTGTCAGTTAGAATAGTTAATTCAATGCCAAATCATGTACAGAAAGCAAAAGAGAGAGAGGGAAAGAAAGATGGAATTGAGAGAGAAATGAGAGTCACAACGTTCAAATTTTTTTTTTTCCTTATTTTTGAAATTAACAATTAAAATCTGAAGGAATGAGACTCCACACTTCTAAAAGTGAATTGTCAGTGACAGTGACAGTGGCTGTAATTAAGACATATCACACCATTAAAAGGGTACTTACACTGGAATGGACACGCCCCAACTTTTTCTGGCATGTTGAGTGGGTATCTATCACGCAAGTACAGCAATTTCACGCTGTTCCATGTATTTCAATGCCGAGTCTCTGGAGGAGCAAGGCAACTCGGACAGAAACTTCCTGATTTCCGCATTTAACTGCGCATGTGCAGTCACCGAAAGTTGTTGTTGAATTTGCACTTTAATATCTATGAGTGCGGTTATTATTCTTATATCGTAAAATCCGGAATATTATTGTGTTTAGATTCCAACTTTCCTTACTGTCTGTTGTTTCATGTAAATTCCTTACAGTAGACAGCATCACATCGTATACAGCGTAACAATGCAAGTAAGGCTGCAGGAATTGCCCCTTGTCCTATTAAACACAACTTGTAAATTCAGAGAAAATATAAAAACAACCCTGTTTATTTGCAATTGGGTAATATTTATCTTTACATGCAGCATTTGAAATCTCAGAAGAATGATGATACAGTTGATCTGATCAGGATTATCTTCCCTACAATGTGGCGTCAGTTGGCACAGGTACAAATGCGGCAGATTAGGGTCAAGAGAGATTCAGTGCTCATAATCTTTTCTTCTCTGGATTGTCGAGCAGAGTGTATTACCAGGTTGTTATACAAACAAGGGGTCCCGAAAAGCAATGGAACTGCTGAGGCACTTTAATAGCTGGTGTAGCCCAGAGACTGAATTACAGGCTATACCTGTTTCCCAACTGCTATTAAATATGCATGAAAACTAAGTAATTTTATATTTTAAAACAGTTTCCTTGAATTCTATTACATTCAAACTGCTGGATTTCTACCTTTTACTGCATTCTCAGTAAAAATGAAAGTAGACCAGTGGAAAATATCTCTACATTTTTAGGATTGTATGATGGGAAGGACCAATGACAACAATTACATGGGTGGTCACTGTTTGTACATTGTATCATTATTCAGTTACATTTTCCAGATTGCCTTATTCATTTCAAATTCTAAAATCATGCCATGAAGTGACAATCATTAAGCAGGTGTAGCCAACTATTTCACAAACTAATGCACTGAATATGTGGTAAACGTACCCAACCATCATGGAATTGCACTCGTCATCTTCATTATTCTGCATATTAATGTTTCTAATAAAGGCAAAATGTTTAATCTGTAATTTAGACTCCATGATATGCATCACCCAATAACACTGCAAACTTGCTGTCTGCTTCTTTTAATTTCACTTCAGCTAGCTAACTAGACAGAATACAACTCAGGATATTGCAGTACCATTTCTCAAAGTCTTTGTGCTCCTAGAAATCAACAGAGTCAATTTGAGACAACTGTCCTCACCTTCGGCATCAACATGTAGCTTCTGCAAAAATAGAATTGTTGACAATGGTTTCAGGTATACCATCTTGCAAACACAAATTATTTCTTTCAAACTGCCTAGTTTAATTGTGTGCAAAGGCCTGATGTCCTTTAACTTGCTTCTACAGTGCACATCAGAACAATATGCAACAAAGGCGATACTGAGTAATAACTTGTTTCTCAATCATTTGCTTTTCTCTTCCGTCCAGCACGCCACTTGAATCTGGTAACAGAGATGAGCTACAGGCCGATTTTGTTTTCATTATATAAGGATATTTATTACTGCTTCATTCTGGATAATGTTACCCTTTTAATTAATTTGTCACTGAACCCAAATAAACTACTTTGGCAAAAAATGTTCTTAATCTAGATTATGCTTGGGTTAGCATTTCCATGAAAGACAGATAAAAATATCCACTCAATAAGTGTATTGCAACCTATTTAATTATTAATGGAACTACTCAGCCTAAACACAGAAGTACTTAAAGGAAAAGTGTAAGGAGTGGTACTTTGCTATCTCCTTTTCGTACAACAACATTTTAATCGAGAAATTACTTCAAATTTAGAAGAAACTAATTTTAGCACTAACCTGGATACCCTCAAATTAGTCTGCCTCCTTGTTAGGATGTTCCTGTGATATAAATTATAGGCAGCATCCCAAAGCAGCTTAACTGTAAACAGCAAGGGGTGTTACTTTAGAGTGACCCCCAAGGGCTGCCTGATCACTAGCTTCCACGTGACAGACCAGGAATGCAGATTTCCACCTCTTAACTAGCCTTTCCGGGTCAGATGGCATTGAAGTGGCAATGAGGTCAGTCTGAACTCATCTTCCACTACACAGTTTTCAGTGGAACTGTTCTGAGACATACAGGATAATCCACCATAATTGACATCTAAGCTGCCCAAGAGGAAAATAAACCATACGATCCAGGTCATCTGTTCAAATTAAGATTTTTATAAAAATCTATAAAAAATGTATTGAATATAATTTTCTGCTCTAAAAAGTATATTAAAGTTTAATTAAAGTCTATTTTACACAAGGGATTAGATTTCAATAAAACAAAGATGAAGCCTCTGAAGTTCAACCTGGGGTTAGCTAAATTTAGTGTGCTGAGCATTCAAAAAAGCCCAAATAATTTGGAAGCATTTTATGCTGGAATCAGATATTCAATACAGTGAGAAAATGGGAAATGATTTACGCTTTGAATTCTGCACTTGGATTACACATAAAACATAGAAACATAGAAAATAGGTGCAGGAGTAGGCCATTCGGCCCTTCGAGCCTGCACCGCCATTCAATAAGATCATGGCTGATCATGCACTTCAGTACCCCATTCCTGCTTTCTCTCCATACCCATTGATCCCTTTAGCCATAAGGGCCACATCTAACTCCCTTTTAAATATATCTAACGAACTGGCCTCAACAACTTTCTGTGGTAGAGAATTCCACAGGTTCACAATTCTCTCAGTGAAGAAGTTTCTCCTCATCTCAGTCCTAAATGCCTTACCCCTTATTCTTGGACTGTGACCACTGGTTCTGGACTTCCCCAACATCGGGAACATTCTTCATCACAATTTTGTGTGTTTTTAATGAGATCCCCTCACTTCTAAATTCCAGTGAATATCAGCCTCGTCGATCCAATCTTTCTTCATATGTCAGTCCTGTCATCCCAGGAATCAGTCTGCTGAACCTTCGTTGCACTCCCTCAACAGCAAGAATGTCCTTCCTCAAATTAGGAGACCAAAACTGTGCACAATATTCAAGTTGTGGCCTCACCAAGGCCCTGTACAACTGTAGTAAGACCTCCCTGCTCCTATACTCAAATCCTCTCGCTCTGAAGGCCACACCTGGGTGAGGCCACACCTGGAGTACTGCCTGCAGTTTTGGTCACCTTACTTAAGGAAGGATATACTAGCTTTGGAGGGGGTACAGAGACAATTCACTAGGCTGATTCCGGAGATGAGGGTGTTGCCTTATGATAATAGATTGAGTAGACTGGGTCTTTACTCGTTGGAGTTCAGAAGGATGAGGGGTGATCTGAAAGAAACATTTAAAATAATGAAAGCGATAGACAAGATAGAGGCAGAGAGGTTGTTTCCACTGGTCGGGGAGACTAGAACTAGGGGGCACAGCCTCAAAATACGGGTGAGCCAATTTAAAACCGAGTTGAGAAGGGTTGTGAATCTGTGGAATTCTCTGCCCAAGGAAGCAGTTGAGGCTAGCTCATTGAATGTATTCAAATCACAGATAGATAGATTTTTAACCAATAAGGGAATTAAGGGTTATGGGGAGCGGGCGGGTAAGTGGAGCTGAGTCCACGGCCAGATCAGCCATGATCTTGTTAAATGGCGGAGCAGGCTCGAGGGGCTAGATGGCCTACTCCTATTACTAATTCTTATGTTCTTATTCTTATGTTCTTATGTAACATGCCATTTGCCTTCTTCACCACCTGCTGTACCTGTATATGCCAACTTTCAATGACTGATGTACCATGACACCCAGGTCTCATTGCACCTCCCCTTTTACTAATCTGTCACCATTCAGATAATAATCTGCCTTTCTGTTTTTGCCACCAAAGTGGATAACCTCACATTTATCTACATTATACCGCAGATACCATGTATTTGCCTACTCACCGAACCTGCAGACTCTTAGCATCCTCCTCACAGATCACACTGCCACCCAGCTTAGTGTCATCTGCAAACTTCGAGATATTACATTCAATTCCTTCGTCTATATCATTAATGTATATTGTAAATAGCTGGGTTCCCAGCACTGAACGCTGCGGCATCCCACTAGTCACTGCCTGCCATTCTGAAAAGGACCCGTTTATTCCTTCTCTTTGCTTCCTGTCTGCCAACCAGTTCTCTACCCACGTCAGTACATTACCCCCAATACCATGTGCTTTAATTTTGCACACTAATCTCTTGTTTGGGACCTTGTCAAAAGCCTTTTGAAAGTCTAAATACACCACATCCACTGGCTCCCCCTTGTCCACTCCACTAGTTACATCCTCAAAAAATTCTAGAAGATTTGTCAAGCATGATTTCCCTTTCAAAAATCCATGCTGACTTGGACCGATCCTGTCACTGCTTTCCAAATGCGCTGCTATTACATCTTTAATAATTGATTCCAACATTTTCCCTACTACCGATGTCAAGCTAACTGGTCTATAATCCCCTGTTTTCTCTCTTCCCTCCTTTTTTAAAAAGTGGGGTTACATTAGCTACCCTTCAGTCCATAGGAACTGATCCAGAGTGCATAGAATGTTGGAAAATGACCAAAATGCATCCATGATTTTTGGGCCACTTCTTTAAGTACTCTGGGATGCAGACTGTCAGGCCCTGGGGATTTATCAGCCTTCAATCCCATTAATTTTCCTAACACAATTTGCTGACTAATAAGGATTACCTTTAGTTCCTCCTTCTCGTTCAACCCTCGGTCCCTTAGTATTTCCGGAAGGTTATTTGTGTCTTCCTTAGTGAAGACAGAACCAAAGTATTTGTTCAATAGGTCTGCCATTTCTTTGTTCCCCATTATAAATTCGCCTGATTCTGACTGTAAGGGACCCACATTTGTCTTCACTAATCTTTTTCTCTTCACGTATCTGTAGAAGCTTTTGCAGTCTGTTTTTATGTTCCCAGCAAGCTTATTCTCATATTCTATTTTCCTCCTCCTAATTAAACCATGTCCTCCTCTGCTGAATTCTAAATTTCTCCCAGTCTTCAGGTTTGCAGCTTTTTTTGGCCACTTTATATGCCTCTTCCTTTATTTAACACTATCCCTAATTTCCCTTGTAAGCCACGGATGAGCCACATTCCCCGTTTTATTTTTAAGCCAGACAGGGATGTACAATTGTTGAAGTTCACCCATGTGACCTTTAAATGTCTGCCATTGCCTATCAACCGTCAACCCTTTAAGTATCATTCGCCAGTCTATCCTAGTCTCATAGCGTCGAAGTTACCTTTCTTTAACTTCAGAACTCTAGTCTCTGAATTAACTGTGTCACTCTCCATCTTAATGAAGAATTCTATCATATTATAGTCACTCTTCCCCAAGGGACCTCGCACAACAAGTCTGCTAATTAATCCTCTCTCTTACACAACACCCAGTCTAGGATGGCCAGCTCTCCAGTTGGTTCCTCGACATATTGGTCTCAAAAACCATCCCTTATAGCCTCCAGGAAATCCTCCTCCACCGTATTGCTATCAGTTTGCTCAGCCCAATCTATATGTAGATTAAAGTCACACATGATAACAGCTGTACCTTTATTGCATGCATCTTTAATTTCCTGTTTGATGCCATCCCCAACCTCACTATGACTGCTTGGTGGTCTGTGCGCAACTCCCGCTGACGTTTTCTGTCCTTTGGTGTTCCGCAACTCTACCCATTCAGATTCCACATCATCCACGCGAATGTCTTCCTTACTATTGCGTTAAATTCCTCTTTAACGAGCAACGCTACCCCATTTCCTTTTCCTTTCAGTCTAGCTTTCCTGAATATTGAATACCCTTGGATGTTGAGTTCCCAGCCTTGGTCACCCTGGAGCCATGTCTCTGTAATCCCAATTACATCATATCCATTAACAGCTATCTGCGCAGTTAATCCATCCACTTTATTACGAATGCTCCACACAATGAGACAGAGAGCCTTCAGGCTTGTTTTTTTGACACTCTTTATCCTTTTAGAATTATGTTGTAATGTGGCCCTTTTTGATTTTTGCCTTTGATTTTTCTGCCCTCCACTTCTAGTTTTCTCCTTTATACCTTTTGCTTCTGCCCCCATTTTACTTCCCTCTGTCTCCCTGTATTAGTTTAAATCCTCCCAAACAGCACTAGCAAACACTCCCCCTAGGACATCGGTTCCAGTCCTGCTCAGGTTCAGAGCGTCCGGTTCGTACTGGTCCCACCTCCCCCAGAACCGGTTCCAATGTCCCAGGAATTTGAATCCCTCCCTCTTGCACCATTCCTCAAACCATGTATTCATCCAAACTATCCAGCTATTTCTACTCTGACTAGCACGGGGCACTGGGAGCAATCCTGAGATTACTACCTTTGAGGTCCTACTTTTTAAATTTAACTCCTCGCTCCCTATATTCAGCTTGTAGGACCTCATCCCGTTTTTTACGGATATCGTTGGTACCTATATGCACCACGACAACTGGCTTTTCACCCTTATTGCTAACAAAAAAAAAGAAAAAGAAAAAGAAAAAGAAGAAAACCACTCAACCAGCCAATCACTTACCCTCTTAGCTGTGATGTCACACTTCGATTATTTTTTACTTCTTTCTTACTTTTGACCCCGCTGCAGCCACTGCTCCTTCTCCAGCCACTGCTTCCCAACTGCCGCCGAGTCTTTATAGGCCGCCGCTGCACCCCAACTGCCACTGAGCCTTTATAAGCCGCCGCCGCTGCTCCTCCTCCAGCCGCTGCTTCCCAACTGCCGCTGACCCCGGACTGCCGTTGGGCCTTTATAAGCCGCCGCCGCTGCTCCTCCTCCTCCGGCCGCTGCTCCCTGACTGCTACCGACCCCGGACTGCCTCTGGGCCATTATAGGCCGCCGCTGCTCCCTGACTGCCGCCGACCCCGGACTGCCGCTGGGCCTTCAAAGGCTGCCGCTGCTCCTCATCTGGCCACTGTTCCCCAACTGCCTGGATTTGTCTGTTTATTCAACTCCTCCAATCGCTGCAGTCATAAAACTGCTGTCTCCAACAAAATATCTACAATGGCCATTTAGAAGTATCTGAAGTTGCAAAATTCTTCCTTCTTCCTCAACCGAGAATTTCCCTCTATTGTGGTTGACATGACCCTCGACCGTATCCATTCTATTTCCTGCACTTCTGCACTCACCCCTTCCCCTCCCTTGCAGAATCATGATAGGGTTCCCCTTGTCCTCACCTTTCACCCCACCAGCCTCCACATTTAACGTATCATCCTCCGCCATTTCTGCCATTCCCATTTACACATCTTCTAGACTCATCTTTTGTTTCTTTACTTGTCCCATTACCATCTCTTTTTGCTTTGTACTATCATACCGTTTGTTATTTAATCTCTCCTGCCTTCCACCCGATCACAGACCTTCCCTTTTGTTCTTTCCTCTCCTCCCCCCTACACTTGCTTAAAAATCTGTTACATCTCTACCTTTTTCCAGTTCTGACGAAGGGTCATCGACTTGAAACATTAATTCTGTTTCTCTCTCCACAGATGCTGCCTGACCTGCTGAGTATTTCCAGCATTTTCTGTATTATTGCACAATTACTGGGTGGATCTATGTACAATTGCCTTAGGAACACACTATGAAGTACCTGTAGAACCTGTAGGAAGAGACCATCCACATCACTCACCAATTGTTAATAATGCTTTATGGTTTAATAAATTGCATTTATTTTGTTAAAATTAATATGGAATAAGGATCGCCAATCATTGAAAAAATAGTAATTATTAACATTTCTGCAGTAGACTAAACCTACATTACTTTCATATTTCCAAGAATATTTATTTTGCAGTCCCACAAACTGCACATTTGTTCATTTATATTAAAAAAGTGCTCCTATAACTGGCAAAGTGCCAAGAGTCTAGGTCTTGCACGACTATGCAAAACTTAAACATACCACAACAGTACATGTCGTGTTGTTTCATTGCACAATCCCAGAAACCCTATGCTAGAATAGAACCCAGCACTTGCCCAAGTAATTTGTGTAAATATATTGAAAGAAGTCTAAAATTTATGAGCACTTTCCAAACTTACACGTATGTACAGATACTAATTGATTCTTTTTTCTTTCCCCTCCCCAAAACTGGCGTTTCAACAGGACAAAGTCCACTCAACGCCCCCCCACGGCACAAGTCAACATATTGCACCAGTGCTGAGTGAGCGTTCAACATAAGGTTAGCTGCACAAGTGTCTGTTCTTACTAGGCAGCATATTTGCTATACAGGTGTCCAATAGGGGGAGATCATCCAGAATTGAAAGGACTTTAAGCACCAAGCCATGCTGATTTACACCGCAGCTGTCAGTTAGCATTTTCACATGCATAGCAAGACAAAATCGTATCATTGAGACCTCCATATCAGTGGTTTTCTTGTGCTTTTTCTATAATGAAAGTACTTAATGAATGCTTCTCACTTCAAACCAATGCATATAGGAATCTGGCACCACGTGACTTTCATTGAAAGTTATGATCTGTTTGAGTGATTATGTTGAAATAGGCAATGAAAAGAATCTCAACTAGCCACTTCTACACTCATGAAATAATTCAGCTCACTTCCAATCATCAAAATGCTTCAATTTTGTAGCCCCATCATTAGTGAGTTGAGAAGTCCATCCCCATCATTAGTGAAATACAGTACTAGTGAAATTATCCACTTAACGGGGCCAAGTTTCGGCCTGAGTTGCTCCTGTTTTTTTGGAGCAACTGGTTTAGAATAGAGTATCTTAGAAATTGCAATTCTCGGCATTTAGTTTGGTCCAGTTCTAGTGAGTTAGAACAGTTTCAGTTTGGAACAGAATTTTTTTTCCCCCAAAAGGGGCCGTGTCCGGCCACTTACGCCCGTTTTGAAAGTTTAGGCAGTGAAAACTTACTCCAAACTAACTTAGAATGGAGTACGTGTAGATTTTTGTACGCTCAGAAAAACCTTGCCTACACTTAGAAAATCAGGCGTAGGTTACAAATCAGGTGTAGGGAATAAGGCGGGTGGGGGGGGAGGGTTTAAAGGGAAGTTTACAAACATTAAACACTTCAGTTTTACAAATAAAGAGCCATCATCAATAATGTGATAAATACATCAATAAATCAATCAAAAAATATTAATAAAAATTTTTTAAAAATTTAAAAAATCAATAAAACATTTTCTACTTACCAACTGCAGCACCGGGAGCCCTCCAACAGCGTGCTGGGACGCCCCCCCCCCACCCAATGTGTCTCTGTCAGTGTCTCTCTCTCACTCTCTGTCAGTGTCTGTTTCTGACAGCGAGGGGAGGGGGAGAGGAGGAGGAGGGAGAGAGGTAGGGGAGAGGGGGAGAAGGGAGAGAAGGGGGGAGGGGAGAGAAGGGGGGAGGGGGGAGAAGGGAGGAGAAGAGAGGGAGACTGAACGGGCCTGGCCCGGCTGAGCCCAAGACTTCGGGCGGGGCCCGCCACCAGCACCGAAGTTAAAGGGAGGTGGCCGGGGGTCGGGTTGGGTCCTTGGTCCTTGGGGCGGGGGGGGAAGCGGGAGTCGTGTCCGGGAGTGGAGCGGGAGTCGGGTCGAGTCCGGGGCGGGAGTCGAGTCGGGTCCGGCAGGGGGGGGGGGGGGGGGGGGGGAGGGGAAGAGAGAAAGAGTCGGAGCGGGAGCTGGGGGGGGGTGGTTGAGAGAGCCAGCTGAAGGGAGGAAGCAGGAGCTGGGGGTGGGAGGTGCAGCCTGATCCACGCAGCCCCAGTGAGCCCATTCGGGCAGGGCTAGGGGCTGCGTGCTTTGGGCCCCTCCCACAGTTTTGGGCGTCTGGAGCGCCTGTGCAGAGGTCCCGGCACTGTTTTCTGCGCAGGGACCTGGCTCCGCCCCCCACAGCACGTGTTGCGCCAAACTCCAGAGGAGCCGGAGAATCTGCAAGTATTTTTTAGGCGCACTTTCCAGCGCGAAAAACGGGCGTCCAGGTTGGGGTGTTCTAGGCGCGGCCCGAAACTTGGGCCCATAAAATCAAGATCCTATATTTACTCAGGCACAAGAGCTGGCACAACTGGCATTAAATACTACTACCACAGCATTAGTTTCCAGCTCAGGGTTTTAAATCGATTTCTTCCCTTCTCTCTTAAGGCAGTGACTCATGATGTGGTACATTTCCATGTGGACGAGCTGTCCCGCTTGATCTGTATAGCAGTGCATTTACCAAATAAGCCACATTTGCCCTTCTCTTAAGTTATCTGTCCTGTATGTTGTCACGACAGAAATGTCTGTGGAGGTTAGTCTTAAGACCATTAGTGCAGCTACCAGTTTGTCAATACTGGATTTGGCAGAGGGGAGAAGGAATGAGGTAGCAGGACAGGTGATAGCGAAAAGTGTACTGAGGCATCCGAGGGTGTGTCTAAAGTGGGGTGTACAGTATCCAAGGGGAGCGGGGGCGGAGGCGCGGTGGAGAGAGAAAGGAGGTCACAACAGTGTTTTTGCTCCAGGGAAATTCTCAGCGTCAGCAGTATTAGGGAGCAGGTGTCAGTGTCTGGCTACACAGAGGGAGGGATCTCAGGATATAGTAGCAGTTGGGATGGAGAAGGGGAGGTCATCCCAGGGAGCATGACTTATGGGGGCTTTGGGGAGAGGGGTGTTGGAGAAAGAGGAAGAGTAATATCAGGGTTTCTTAGTACTGGGGTTGGGGCTGATGGTTCTACATTCCAGTAGCATAGCAGGAAGGAGTCCCAGGGCAGGGAGTACTGGGTGAGGGCAGAGTCTGGGAGTATTGGTGCAAGAGTGCCCCTGGGTTTGAGAGTATGGAAGAAACATAGAAAATAGGTGCAGGAGTAGGCCATTCGGCTCTTCGAGTCTGCACCACCATTCAATAAGATCATGGCTGATCATTCACCTCAGTACCCTTTTCCTGCTTTCTCTCCATACCCCTTGATCCCTTCAGCCGTAAGGGCCATATCTAACTCCCTCTTGAATAGATCCAATGAACTGGTATCAACAACTCTCTGCGGCAGGGAATTCTACAGGTTAACAACTCTTGAGTGAAGAAGTTTCTTCTCATCTCAGTCCTAAATGGCTTACCCCTTATCCTTAGACTGTGTCCTCTGGTTCTGGACTTCCCAAACATCTGAAACATTCTTCCTGCATGTAACCTGTCTAGTCCCGTCAGAATTTTATATGTTTCTATGAGATCCCCTCTCATCCATCTAAACTCCATGTTCCTCTGGGATATCGCTGCGGCTGATCGAATCCCAAACGGGCATCTGTTGTAAATGAAGAGACCTTTGTGCGTGCTGATGCAGGTGAGACCCTTCAATGATTCCTCCAGCTCCTGCGTCATGTAGGCCGAGGTCAAGTCCAGCTTCATGAACATTTTTCCTCCCGCCAGTGTCGCAAATAGTTCATCTGCCTTTGGTAGCGGGTATTGGTCCTGCAGGGAGAAACGATTGATAATAACTTTGTAATCGCCACAGATTCTGACGGTGTCGGCTTCCTTGAGGACTGGAACAATCGGACTGGCCCATTCGTTGAATTTGATCGGCGAAATGATGCCCTCTCATTGTAGCCGGTCCAGCTCGATCTTCACCCTCTCTCTCATCATGTACGGTAACGCTCTCGCCTTGTGATGGATGGGTTGCGACCCCGGAATCAAGTGGATCTGCACTTTTGCTCCTTAGAACTTCCCGATGCCCGTTTCGAACAGTGAGGGAAACGTGTTTAGGACCTGGGCAAATGAAGTATCGTCGACGGATGAGAGCATTCAGACGTCGTCCCAGTTCCAGCGTATCTTTCCCGGCTCCTGTCGAACAGCGTGGGGCCATCGCCTAGTTCCACCCAGAGTGGTAAATTGTGCACCGCTCCATCGTAGGAGTAGGAATAGCTCAGATGAATACGTGGCTTGAGGAGTTGTGCAGTAGGGAGGGATTCAAATTCCTGGGACATTGGAACCGGTTATGGGGGAGGTGGGACCAGTACAAACCGGACGGTCTGCACCTGGGCAGGACCGGAACCAATGTCCTAGAGGGAGTGTTTGCTAGTGCTGTTGGGGAGAAGTTAAACTAACATGGCAGAGGGATGGGAACCTATGCAGGGAGACAGAGGGAAATAAAATCGAGGCAGAAGCAAAAGATAGAAAGGAGAATAGTAAAAGTGGAGGGCAGAGAAACCCAAGGCAAAAAACAAAAAGGGCCACATTACAGCAAAATTCTAAAGGTGCAAAGTGTGTTAAAAAGACAAGCCTGAAGGCTCTGTGCCTCAATGCGAGGAGTATTCGGAATAAGGTGGACGAATTAACTGCGCAGATAGCAGTTAACGGATATGATGTAATTGGCATTACGGAGACATGGCTCCAGGGTGACCAAGGCTGGGAACTCAACATCCAGGGGTATTCAACATTTAGGAAGGGTAGACAGAAAGGAAAAGGAGGTGGGGTGGCATTGCTGGTTAAAGAGGAATTTAATGCAATAGTAAGGAGAGGCATTAGCTTGGATGATGTGGAATCGGTATGGTGGAGCTGCGGAATACCAAAGGGCAGAAAACGCTACTGGGAGTTGTGTACAGACCACTAAACAGTAGTAGTGAGGTTGGGGACAGCAACAAACAAGAAATAAGGGATGTGTGCAATAAAAGGTACAGCAGTTATCATGGGCGACTTTAATCTACATATAGATTGGGCGAACCAAACTGATTACAATGTGGTGGAGGAGGATTTCCTGGAGTGTATTGGGGATGGTTTTCTATACCAATATGTCGAGGAACCAACTAGAGAGCTGGCCATCCTAGACTGGGTGATGTGTAATGAGAAGGGACTATCTTAATAGCAATCTTAATGCACGAGGCCCCTTGGGGAAGAGTGACCATAATATGGTAGAATTCTTTATTAAGATGGAGAGTGACACAGTTAATTCGGTCCTGAACTTAAGGAAAGGTAACTTCGACGGTATGAGGTGTGAATTGGCTGGAATAGACTGGCAAAGGATACTTAAAGGGTTGACGGTAGATAGGCAAAGCAAACATTTAAAGATCACATGGATGAACTTCAGCAATTGTACATCCGTCTGGAGTAAAAATAAAACGGGGAAGGTGGCTCAACCGTGGCTAACAAGGGAAATTAAGGATAGTGTTAAAACCAAGGAAGAGGCATATAAATTGGCTAGAAAAAGTAACAAACTTGAAGACTGGGAGAAATTTAGAATTCAACAGAGGAGGACTAAGGGTTTAATTAAGAGGGGGAAAATAGAGTACGAGAGGAAACTTGCAGGGAACATAAAAACTGACTGCAAAAGCTTCTATAAATATGTGAAGAGAAAAAGATTAGTGAAGACAAATGTAGGTCCCTTGCAGTCAGATTCAGGTGAATTTATAATGGGGAACAAAGAAATGGCAGACCAATTGAACAAATACTTTGGTTCTGTCTTCACGAAGGAAGACACAAATAACCTTCCGAATGTACTAGGGGACAGTGGGTCGAGTGAGAAGGTGGAACTGAAGGATATCCTTATTAGGCAGGAAATTGTGTTAGAGAAATTGATGGGATTGAAGGCCGATAAATCCCTGGGGCCTGATGGTCTGCATCCCAGAGTACATAAGGAAGTAGCCCTAGAAATAGTGGATGCATTGGTGATCATTTTCCAACAGTCTATCGACTCTGGATCAGTTCCTATGGACTGGAGGGTAGCTAATGTAACACCACTTTTTTTAAAAAGGGAGAGAGAAAATGGGTAATTATAGACCGGTTAGCCTGACATCAGTAGTGGGGAGAATGTTGGAATCAATCATTATGAAATAGCAGCGCATTTGGAAAGCAGTGACAGGATCACTCCAAATCAGCATATGAAAGGGAAATCAGGCTTGACAAATCTTCTAGAATTTTTTGAGGATGTAACTAGTAGACAAGGGAGAACCAGTGGATGTGGTGTATTTGGACTTTCAAAAGGCTTTTGACAAGGTCCCACACAAGAGGTTAATGTGCAAAATTAAAGCACATGGTACTGGGATAATGTACTGACGTGGATAGGGAACTGGTTGGCACACAGGAAGCAGAGAGTTGGGATAAAGAGGTCCTTTTCAGAATGGCAGGCAGCGATTAGTGGAGTGCCGCAGGACTCAGTGCCGGGATCCCAGCTATTTACAATATATATCAATGATTTAGATGAAGGAATTGAATGTAATATCTCCAAGTTTGCAGATGACACTAAGCTGGGTGGCAGTGAGAGCTTTAAGGAAGATGCTAAGAGGCTGCAGGGTGACTTGGACAGGTTAGGTGAGTGAGCAAATGCATGACAGCTGCAGTATAATGTGGATAAATGTGAGGTTATCCATTTTGGGGGCAAAAACACAAAGGCAGATTATCTTAATGGCGACAGATTAGGAAAAGGGGGGGTACAACGAGACCTGGGTGTCAGGGTTCATCAGTCATTGAAGGTTGGCATGCAGGTACAGCAGGCGGTGAAGGCGGCAAATGGTATGTTGGTCTTCATAGCTAGGGGATTTGAGTATAGGAGCAGGGAGGTCTTACTGCAGTTGTACAGATCCTTGGTGAGGGCTCACCTGGAATACTGTGTTCAGTTTTGGTTTCCTAATCTGAGGAAGGACGTTCTTGCTATTGAGGGAGTGCAGCGAAGGTTCACCAGACTGATTCCTGGGATGGCAGGACTGACATATGAGGAGAGATTGGATCGACTGGGCCTGTATTCACTGGAGTTTAGAAGGATGAGAGGGAATCTCATAGAAACATAAAATTCTGACGGGAATGGACAGGTTAGATGCTGGAAGAATGTTCCCGATGTTGGGGAAGTCCAGAACCAGAGGATACAGTCTAAGGATCAGGGGTATGCCATTTCGGACTGAGATAAGGGGAAACTTCTTCACTCAGAGAGTTGTTAACCTGTGGAATTCCCTACCGCAGAGAGCTGTTGATGCCAGTTCATTGGATCTATTCAAGAGGGAGTTAGATATGGCCCTTCCGGCTGAAGGGATCAAGGGGTATCGAGAGAAAGCAGGAAAGGGGTACTGAGGTGAATGATCAGCCATGATCTTATTGAATGCTGGTGCTGCATAGCCGAATAGCCGACTCCTGCACCTGCACCTATTTTCTATGTTTTCTATGTTATGGTAGCACTGCCGATTACGGGAATCAGTTCCTTTGTGTACATTCTCAGTTTAGTACGAATGGGAGTCAGGACTGCCCTTGAGGTTTTGCTGCACCACAATTTATCCAAAGTCTTTTTGCTATTATGGACTGGCTCGCGCCTATGTTCAGCTCCATTGACACCAGGAGTCCATTTAATTCAACCCTCAGCATTATCGGGGGACACTGGTAAATCTGTGTACCTCATATACCTCTGCCTCCTCAGCCTGAGGCTCTGGTTCGTCGTGATCCACCGTGGATCTGTCCTCCTCTGCAACATGGTGGTTTGCAGGATTAGCAGCTCGCCTGCATGTACGATGGAGGTGTCCCATTGTTCCACAGCCCTTGCAAACATATCCTTTGAAGTGGCATGAAAGGAAGCAATGATCACCTCCGCAGTGCCAACAAGGCGTTAATGGCCTTGCATTCACCACCCTTGATGGTAGACTGAGACATCTGCGGATGTGCAGCTGCAGGCATGAGAGTCCTGCCCTGTACGTTATGATTCGAACACAACATTACTTTGTTCACAGTACTTGCAGCAGCACTCATGTGCTGAGAGATGTGTTTGTTGCCATTGGTGGCGATGAACGCCTGGGCTATCACTATGGCTTTACTCAAGGTTGGGGTCTCTATAGTCAAAAGTTTGCGAAGTATTACTTCATGACCAATGCCAACTACAAAGAAGTCCCTGAGCATGTGCTCCAAGTGTCCTTCAAATTCGCAATGTCCTGCAAGGCACCTTAGTTCGATGACGTAGCTCGCCACTTCCTGGCCTTCAGACCTCTTGTACGTGTAGAACCGGTACCTCGCCATCAGAACACTTTCCTTCGGGCTTAGATGCTCCCGGACCAGTGTGCACAAATCATCGTACGATTTCTCTGTGGGTTTCGCTGGAGCCAGCAGATTTTTCACGAGGCCATAACGTTGGTGCTCTTCGTTTGGCAGCGTTTGCTTCTCCTTCCAGCTCGTTGGCCACGAAGTATTGGTCGAGTCGCTCCGCGAAGGTTTCCCAATCATCTCCCTCCGAAAATTTCTCCAGGATGCCCACGGTTCTCTGCATTGTTGCGGTGGGGTTCGTCAAGTGTATCTCGTCGCCAGTTAAGTCTTGAATAAAGAATCTGACCAGATACTGTAAGCTCAAAGTAGTGTGTGATCAGAGTCATTTATTATAGGTCTCCAGAGTACCTCTCCAGCCTGTGGGGCCTCCTTATGTACAGGTGCTCCCAAGGGATTGTGGGATCCCTTGGGTTTCAGGGGGATGAGCCCTTGGTGGTTCAACAAGGTATTTGCAGGTTTACATATATAACAAGTTGGATGACACCTCAATACCAATATGAAAATCTGAGATGTTTTCCATTCTGCTTTTCAGCAAACAGAATGTGTCCATTTCCAAAAAATCTGTTGGTAAATGGTCAATGCCAGGAATTATGATAAAAAATCTATTCCGTAAAGTAGTAAAATATTAAGCAATACGAGTCATCACAGCATTAAACAACGTTCAGTACAGTTCCTATTGCACTGGAAATGAAAATGTTCATCCTTTCTCCAGCTTAATATGTAGAATTACAAGCTGAAGCATCTTAAATGTGCAGCACTCTGAAAGTCACTGGGAACTATCAATTAGGAGGTGCAAGCCCATCACTCCAAAAGGACAAAAGATGCATTACCAAACACAAACTGCATTAATAATAGATAGTTAAGATAAGTATACCTTACAAGCACCTCTTTTTATACCAAGCCCTTTGAAAATGCCACAAGATACAATAAAATGGAATAATCAGCCACAATTGCCAGATACTGCTTACATAAATATCCCCATGGCACAAAGCAACACAGAGCTATTGCATGATATATACCTCATGGTAATAATGCTATGCTCTTATCCACAGTGATTTCAAGTAATCACTTGACTATTACACTGCTCAAATATTTCAATACAGGTAGTAGTTTCACAATTGGTCAAAATTGAAGAAAAACTCGTTCTCCCTTTTCACTTCCCTACACCATGCAACAACCGAGGGCGAGGGGCAAGTGACCTCTTGCTGCCATTCCAGGATTTGATCACATAATCTTGCTTCACACTTCAGTGCAGTGCTGAGGGAATGCTACATTGTTGAAAATGTAGTCTTTCAGATGGGATGTAGAAGGGGCAATCTGCAGGCGAATGCAAAAGATCCCATATTCAAAAAAGAGCAGTGCATCAAAAATACTACCGTGACCACCCAAAAAATCTGATTGGACATCTCATTTGCTGTTCGTGGGATTTTGCTGCTACATTTGTCTTAATAACTAACTGTACGTCATTGATAGTGTTGTGCTTTCGATGCCAGTGAAGGTGCAATATAAAGTCCCATAAAGTTTGAGAAAGTGCCACATAATAGGCTTGCCAGCAAAGTTGAAGCCGATGGAAGAAAAGAGACAGTGGCAGCATGGATACGAAATTGACTAAGTGACAGGAAAGAGAGATTAGTGGTGAACGGTTGTTTATTGGACTGGAGGAAGGCACAATGGTGGTACTAGGACCACTGCTTTTTTTTTTAATATATATTGATGACTTAGACTTGGGTGCACAGGGCACAATTTCAAAATTCAAATATGACACAAAACTTGGAAGTATAGTGAACAGTGAAGAGGATAGTGATAGACTGGTGAAATGGGCAGACACTTGGCAGATGAAATTTAACAGAAAAATGCAAAGTGATACATTTTGGTAGGAAGAACGAGGAAAGGCAATATAAACTAATGGATAGAACCATAAAGGGGATGCATGAACAGAGAGACTTGGAGGTATATGTGCACAAATCGTTGACGGTGGCAGGGCAGGTTGAGAAAGCAATTGAAAAAGCATACGGGATGCTTGGCTTCATAAATAGAGGCATAGGGCCCAAGTTTCCACCCCTGTAAAAATGGCGCACCTCCAAGGGCGCCGAAAAGTTACCTGCTAATTCTCCCCGCTCCTCAGGACGTCTTCGGCCTTGGCGTGGAGCCAGGTCCCGGTGCTGAACACAGTGCCGGGACCTCTGCACATGCATGCTAGAGTGTGCGCGCATGTGCAGTAGCTCCTTGCAGCCTGAATCTCTGCGATGCTCTGTAGGCTGTGCGGGAGGGGTCCAAAGCACGCCGCCCCTAGCCCTGGCCGAATCGGCTCCCTCATCGGCGACCCGCTGCATTCTTCAAGGTAGGATTTCTATTTTTTGTGTGTTATTTATTGATTGATTACTTATTACTTTGGTCTTGGTGCTTTAGGTGCACGGTTCCTTCTATTTTTTATTTATTAATTAATTGCTTATTACTTTTTGTGCTTTGTTTAGTGTTTTGTAAATCTTGGTGCTGGGTGCAGGTCCTCTCAGCTTCCTTGTATTTTTTATTTGTTATTGAATGCTTATTTTTTTGCCTTGTTTCGTGCTTGGTGCTTTAAATGTATTTATGCTTCTTTAATTGCTGTTGTGAAGGTGTTTAGTGCTTTGTAAGGTCCTCTCACTTTCCTCCCCCGCCCCCCCACATGGATTTCTTAGCTCACCGCAAGGTTTTACTTTGCGGACACAAGTGGCCACATACCCTGGCCTAAGTTAGTTTGGAGTAACTTTTAACTGTCTAAACTTGTTTAAATGGCCAAAACTGCCGTAAGTGGCTGGTAATGCCCACTTTTGGAAAAAAAAACTAAACTAAAAAAAAAACAACTAATTGGAGCAAATTAAATGGGCAGAATAGCGATTTTTAAGATACGCAAAAAAAACCTAGTTGCTCAAAAAAAACCAGAGCAATTCCTGGGGAAACTTGGGCCCAGAGTACAAAAGCAAGGAAGTTATGAACCACCTTTATAAAACACTTCAACCCGAGTACTTTGTCCAATTCTGGGCACCACACTTTAGGAAGGATGTGAAGGCCTTAGAGAGGGTGCAGAAGAGAGTTACAAGAATGGTTCCAGGAATGAGGGACTTCAGCTACGTGGAAAGACTGGAGAAGCTGGGGTTGTTTTCCGTAGAGCAGAGAAGGTTGAGCTGATATTTGATAGAGGGGTTCAAAATCATGGAGTCGAGACAGAGTAGATAGAAACTATTCCCATTGGCAGAAGGGTTCAGAACCACAGATCGAAGGCAATTGGCAAAAGAACCAAAGGCGACATGAAGAAAAACTTTTTTTACGCGAGTGGTAAGGATCTGGAATGTACTGCCGGAAAAGGTGGTGGAGGCAGACTCAATCGTGGCTTCTAATAGAGAATTGGATAAGTACCTGACAGAAAAAAAAATTGCAGGGCTACGGGGAAAGGACGGGACAGTTGGACTAGTTAAAGTGCTCTTGCAGAAAGCCAGCACGGGCTCAACGGGCCAAATTGGCTCCTTCTGTGCTGTACCCAATCTATGATCTATAAATGCAAATTGTTTTCATCTGTATATTTCTCTAGAACTGGATACTGAGAGGTCCACAAGTGTTTGATGGAGACTCACTCATAATATTTAATGTCCTCTCTTTACAGGGATAGGCTGGGCTGCTACACCATTCCTCATCACACTAAAATAGCTCAGGATGATAATTCACCATGTAGGGAAGCTTAAGTACATGTATACCCTAGCTTTTTGGAACACTAAAATGCTATGTCACCAAATTTGCAGTATGAATGTTTTTTTTTTAAATGGACAAATTAACTCTTTATCCTCAAGGCCCACTGAATATCATTTGGCAAATATGTAATAGAACATTAGTCCAAAGGAACACTGACTTTTCCGTGATGGATTTTCAGGTTAAAAGCATTTGGTTAGGATCATATTCAATCTTTTTCACTATCAAATGAGTGGAAAGCCCACAGGAGCTGCGAGAAATTTTGATAATTAATGTATTTATATTGAATAGCTGTTGGCCTGTGAATAGTAGCGGCAGAAGTGGGAAAGGCTGTGAACAGAAATGGATTAGAAAGCACTTAGTCAGATTACACTATAGCATGGCCTAATTGAGCTTGGAATCTGCTGCTTCCTGCTTTCTTCTCACCTAAGCTGGGCATGTGGATGAAAGGTGGGTGAATAGGTGTTGCCTTCCAATTACAAGTGATGCATTACCTTGTCGGTCACACAATTAGAAAAATCTTCACCAAAGGCAAACAAATGTGCACATTTCATGCAGTGCAGCCCAAATCAGCAGCTGGCAGCTGTGTTAATGAAGGTGGCCATGCACTGCCAGATTAGAAGAGGTGGAAATCAGAATAAATATAATAATTGGATAAAATCAGATCAATTTCAATTCTGTTGATTCCGGATAATGACAGGGCATAGCGTAAGTGAAGCAAAAACGCAGGATAATAAAATTTCCAGCAAAAAAAAGGTTTGGCCATAAAGGACATCATTCTTCAATGTATTGTTTTTAATTGAATCCAAAGGATTAAAAAGTGACAATGACTTAATATAAAGATGCCTTTGCCATTCACAATTACTAATTCATATTAAACCAGTTGACTAATTTTCTCATTTCAGTCTGCATACCAATTGCGGAACTGAAGACTGCAGCATGTGAAATAGCATGAGGAAACAAAAAGTTTCACTCATTTCAGCAAATATTTCCAAGGCCATGGCATCAAAGGAATACTTTGGGATAATGGAGATGATTGGGGAATTCCCCGTCAATCAAGCCCGTTGTTCCAACCTGCCTCCAAATCATTATTGACACCACTGTCAGCCAGACACTCCGCACTACAATGGCCTTGAGCCCCAGGGGAAATCAGGTTGGGATTTCTGCTCCTGATTGCTACCCAACGATTATTGAATCATAGAATCTCGAAATTTACAGCACGGAAGGAGGCCATTTCAGCCCATCGTGTTTGCACGGCCGACAAAGAATTATTGAGCTGAATCCCACTTTCTAGCTCTTGGTCCGTAGCCCTGTACGTTACGGCACTTCCAAGTGCACATCCAAGCATTTTTTAAAATGTGGTGAAGGTTTCTGTCTCTACCACCCTTTCAAGCAGTGAGTTCCAGACCACCACCACCCTCAGTGAAGAAATTTCCCCTCAAATCCCCTCTAAACCTCATACCAATTACTTTAAATCTGTGCCCCCTGGTTGTTGACCCCTCTGCCAAGGCAAATAAGTCCTTCCTATCCACTCTATCCAGACCCCTCATAATTTTATACAACTCAATTAAGATCCCCTCTCAGCCTCCTCTGTTCCAAAGAAAACAAACCCAGCCTATCCAATCTATCATAACTAAAATTCTCCAGTCCTGGCAACATCCTCGTAAATCTCCTCTGTACCCTCTCTAGTGCAATCACATCTTTCCTGTAATGTGGCGACCAGAATTGCACGCAGTACTCTAGCTGTGGCCTAACTAGTGTGTTATATAGTTCAAGCATAACCCCCTCCCGCTCTTATATTCTATGCCTCGGCTAATAAAGTCAAGTATTCCGTATGCCTTCTTAACCACCTTATCTACCTGGAATAAAAACAGAAAATACTGAAAATCTCAGCAGGTCAGGCAGCATTTGTGGAGAGGAAGCAGAGTTAACGTCCTGGCCAGGTTATCTACCTGGCCTGCTACTTTCAGGGGTCTGTGGACCTGCACCCCAAGGTCCCTTTGTTCCCCCACACTTTAGTGTCCTACCATTTAATGTGTATTCCCTTGCCTTGTTAACAGACGATGCCTGTGTCTGCGCACATATAGAGGCTGAACTTCAAGACATAGTCGACGTATTTACTGAGGAGTATGAAAGCATGGGCCTTGCGCTAAACATCCGCAAGACAAAAGGTCCTGCACCAGCCTGTCCTCACTGCACAGCACTGCCCCCCAGTCATCAATATCCACGGCATGGCCCTGGACACCGTGGACCACTTCCCATATCTCGGGAGCCTCCGATCAACAAGAGCAGACATCGATGATGAGATCCAGCACCGCCTCCTGTGCGCCAGTGCAGCCTTGGGCCGCCTGAGGAAGAGTGTGTTTGAAGACCAGGCCCTCAAAACTGCCACCAAGCTCATGGTCTACAGGGCTGTCATAATACCCACCTTCGTGTATGGCTCAGAGACATGGACCACGTACAGCAGACATCTTAAGTCGCTGGAGAAATATCACCAACGATGTCTCCGCAAGATCCTACAAATCCCCTGGGAGGACAGGCGCACCAACATCAGCGTCCTCGTCCAGACCAACATTCCCAGCACTGACCATACTCGATCAGCTTTGCTGGGCAGGCCACATAGTTCGCATGCCAAGCAAGTGCTCTACTCAGAGCTCCTTCATGGCAAACGAACCAAAGGTGAGCAGTGGAAACGTTACAAGGGCACCCTCAAAGCTTCCCTGATAAAGTGCGACATCCCCACTGACACCTGGGAGTCCCTGGCCCAAGACCGCCCTAAATGGAGGAAGTGCATCCGAGAGGGCGCTGAGCTCCTCGAGTCTCAACACCGAGAGCATGCAGAAATCAAGCGCAGGCAGCGGAAAGTGTGTGCGGCAAACCAGTCCCACCCACCCCTTCCCTCAACGACTATCTGTCCCACCTGTGACAGAGTCTGTGGCTCTCGTATTGAATTGTTCAGCCACCAAAGAACTCACTTCAGGAGTGGAAGCAAGTCTTCCTTGATTCTGAGGGACTGCCAATGATGATGATGATGATAGATGACGACCCTCCCCAAATGCATTACCTCACACTTCTCTGGATTGAATTCCATTTGCCACTGTTCTACCCACCTGACCAGTTCAGTGATATCTTCCTGCAGTCGACAGCTTTCTTCATTATTAATCATACGGCCGATTTTAGTATCATCTGAAATCTTCTTTATTCAATTCTAAATCATTGATATATACCACAAAAAGCAAGGGACCTCGTACAGAGCCCTGTGGAACCCCACTGGAAACAGCTATCCAATCACAAAAACACCCATCAACCATTACCTTTCCTTCCTGCCTGAGCCAATTTTGGATCCAACTTGCCACTTTGCCTTGGATCCCATGGACTTTTACTTTTGTGACAATCTGCCATGTGGGACCTCATCAAATGCCTTGCTAAAATCCATATACGCTACATCAAACGCACTACCTTCATTGACCCTCCTTATTACCTCCTCAAAAAATTCAATCAAGTTAGTCAAACACGACCTTCCCTGAACAAATCCATGCTGACTGTCCTTGATTAATGCATGTCTTTCTAAATGATGATTTAGCCTGTCCCTCAAAATGTTTTCCAATAATTTTCCCACCACCAAGGTTAGGCTGACTGGCTTGTAATTACTTGGTCTATCCCTTTCTTCCTTTTTAAACAAAGGTACAATGTTAGCAGTCTTCCGACAGAGAGGATTGGAAAATGATGTTAAGAGCCTCCGCTATTTCCTCTTTTGCTTCTCTTAACAGCCTGGGATACATTCCATTCGGGTCTGGGGACTTATCCACTTTCAGAGTTGCTAAACCCCTTAATACTTCGTCTAATATTTCACACTCCTCCTCCCTGATTGCAATGTCTGCATCTTTTGTGAAAACAGATGCAAAGTATTCATTAAAAACCATACCCACGTCTTCTGCCTCCATACACAGATTACCTTTATGGTCTCTAATACTCTTTCTTTAGTTATCCTCTTGCTCTTAATGTAGTTATAAAACAGCTTTGGGCTTTCCTTGATTTTACTGGCCAATATTTTTTTCATGCTCACTCTTTGATTTCCTAATTTTCTTTTTAATTGCACCCCTGCACTTTCTATACTCCTCTAGAGTTTCTGCTGTATTGAGCCCTCGGCGTCTGTCATAAGGCTCCCTTTTTTTCTTCATTTTACCCTGTATGTCCCTTGACATTCAGGGGGCTCTAGATTTGTTAGTCCCACCCATTGGGCTGGATTTTGGAGTTCTGGGGCAAAAACGGTGGTGAGACATGAAAATTAGCATTTTCGCTGCGCTACTGATTTTAGGCCAAACGTTCGCACTTTGGGGTCTGCAGGCGTTGCACAATCATTCGTCACACACAAAATGCGAGTTTGGTCAACTTTAGTGCGGGGTAGTTTGCGCTGCGAGAGTGGCCTTGGTGGGGGAGGGGGGGGGGGAATTCCCAAAAAATTACCAAGACCCTGAACTAACTAATCGCTGCAAAAAAATTGAAAAATAAAAACTTTAACTTACATTTTTTTGCAGGTTTTCTAACTTGCCCGCTGCTGGCAGAGCTGCGACAGGTTTTACCTATCGCTGTTCTGGGCGCGACGTACGGGTCGGGAGTGCACCGAAACTTGGACGGTAACGCAATCCACTTCGTTACACATCCGGCACAGCTCTCCCCGGCGGTACTTCCCATCGCCGTCACAAATAGGTAACCGAGGATCCTGCCCTGGCTTTCACCGCGATGGGTCAAATCATGGTGAAAACCTGGTCGCAAGCCTCTCGAAAATCTAGCCCTTTATCTTTAAGGGAAAATACCTGCTCTGAGCATTCATGATCTCTTCCTTGAATGCCTCCACTGCTCTAACACTGATGTACCTTCAATTTAGCCATTTCCAATCCACATTGGCGAAATCCGATCTCAGCTTAGAAAAATTGGCTTTTCCCCAATTGATCACTTTTATTCCTGGTCTATCTTTGACTTTTTCCATAACTACCCTAAATCTAACTGAATTATGATCACTAGCACCAAATTGCTTTCAAGTGCATCTGTGACGTGGAGTTTGGACAGCATCAGGCTTAACTACAACACCTTCACAGTCAAACCTCCTGCTACCATGAAGGCACAGAGATGAAAATTACTTTCTTGGGCAAAGTACCAGAGGGCTGTGGGCAATCATGAAGCCACACAGCCTTCAGGGGAGTAGGGAGGAAAAACTGGAAAGCAAAAAAATCATGCTAAGATTTCAACCGTAACAAACTAAGTACTGAATTCTATAGTCTATTCAAATTAAATTGCAAGTTTTCAGCAAGTTAAATAGTTGAATTTTTAAAATGTCTTCCATCCGTTAAAAATGAAAAACAAAATATGGGGAAAGGGCCAAATCAAAGCCCTTTTAAAGCGGCAATTCAGATTTGAGAGATTAGATATGTTAACAGCTATCCAGATGCCTTCACCAGTTTGTATATATAAATAAATAAAATATGCGTGTATATACACAACTCCAAAATTGGAAGAATCCATAAGATAGAGACTTTTTTCAGTATTTTTAAATTTAGCTTTAACAAATTTCTGAAAAAGGCACAGAAACTTAAATCTCAATGCAGGTCAACATTAGAATCCATTTCCAATAAAAAAAAACTTAATTTCATTAGATTCTGGGGCTAACTGTACTTCGACACAGTGTTAACCAACTGTAGAGGTATGTTAATTTACAGGAAAGTAATTTGCAGTGTTTGACATATGGCTCATTTGTTCACAACAGCTGAATCAAGCAGAATGTTAAGCAGTAAATCATGACTGTTCATTTCTATAGCAGGGCAATGTGCTGTGGAGCATCTCAGCAGCACTGCGTAGTTTGATGCTTTTATATGCATAAATTGGCACTCTCAGCTTACCCTTTTCTCTGCCCTGAACCTTGCAACTCGTCAACTATGCGCAAGCTCAACAACCTCAATTCCTGCCATAACGTCTTAATTATTGGTCAGCATTAATCAAGTATAGCCTCGTTTCTAGTCCCCTCGTACTCCAAGTAGTAGTCCCTCAGAAGAAATGTCTGATTCTGCTCCTTGCACTATCCAAACTTTATATACTGCCCAAGGAAGTAACATTTCCTATTAAGCATAATGTGTGTCAGATGCTGACCTTACTTTCATGGAATTGCTCAATGTTGGGTGTGTCTAGCAAACCATATTACTGAATTCTGAGAAAATCCTGTATGATAGTAATTTGGCGAAGAGAGCCCACTAATTCGAGGAAACTGAAGGATTAAAACTGGAATCTTGGAATAGCCAGCTCTCATTAGAAACCTAAAGAACAGGGAGATTTCTAAGAGACCCACTGAGAACTAATTGAGGAAACACTGAAGCCATAAAGGGCATAAAACTGTCCAACAATCAGCCTGAGAAGCTGATGGATGGATCACATTTTATTTGGGAGCCTGGCTGGAGATAAAGAGGAAAAACAAAGGCAGAGAAAAAGTTGTGGTTGGTTGCTACAGACTATTAACAAATCTAAACATTGATCAAATGATCTGGTGAAGCAAAAGTTAACCATCCATAATTTGACATATGCTGAACAAAATTTATTGACACATTGGAAGGAACCATGACCCAGTTAACCCTTAAACTAAGGTTTGAACCAAGGAAAGGGTTTATTTCTGTAAGAATTAATGGCCTGGAAATTGTGGTCGGAGGCTTGCCGCCCAGCGTACACCTCTGAACCGCAAGAAAACTCTATAGTTACCTGCTGCCTCTGGAGCTTCGGACTCTTGCGGTCCTTGGCCTGAAGGCTTATGCCTGTGTAAAGACCGACGGATCCCAGGGGTGCATGTGGCTTGCAAGCATCCCTGGGAACACGTGGGCCAACCCAACCAATGACAAAAGGAGAATTCCTTTTAATTTAAGTACAGAATCCCCATAAGCATGATAGAAATCACCTACAAAAATACAATTTACACAACACAAATAAAAATAAATGGTCACAGATTCAAAATTAATTAAAATTACCATTTAAAATAAAAATTTAATTTTTTGAAAAATAAATGTAAACATTTTTATCGGGACAAAATTGACTGACTTAAACTAATTTTAAATGTAAGTGAATGTTTATTTAATTAAAAAAAAATTTATTTTAATGTTTATTTTAACCCTTGCGCTGGTTAAAGGAGGCCTTGCGCCTGCGTTCACAAGGCCCAAGGGTTTGGTTGATATTTGCTGGGCAGTAGTTGGGCAAATAGCCCAACTCTGCGCCAGCAAAAATGATTTTCCAGTGGAAGGGTACAATCTGTCAAGGAGAAACTTGACAGATCGCAAGGTCCGGGTTTTCGTGCATGCACATCGCATGTGGAAACCTGGAACTTGCGGGGCACTTATGACGGCGTACACTATGCGTATGCCATCATAGGCCCTGTAAAATCTGGGCCATCGTATAAAAGATATCTTTTGCCCCATTTCAGCCAGTCACTTCTGTCAAGGCAAGGTAATCAGGCACTCAGACAGCCGGAGAGGCAGTCAACAGTCAACCAATGGAAGGGATAAAGGCAGGAGAGATCAAAAAGATGCTAATAGCCTTTAGAACCCATCCTCCAGTAGTAGATTTTTTTTAAATTTGATAACTGAGTTAACCAGAGGTTTAACTGACATAAGTAAAACTTCAGAGCATACCACCCTATATTTAAATACATGTATCTGAGCATACTATCAACGTGTATACACAGTATAATATAAATATATAAATTTGACACACTGCAAGGAAGGCAAGCAAAGTCTATATGTATTCAATGCTGTTTAATGGTAAAATGCAACAATAAACACAACCTTGCTGAAGTGGGGCTATTGAACTCTGCTATAATTAAAGGGTTAAAGATGGGTCTCAGGACTAAAAAGAGCTATTAGGGAGAAGCCTGGCTACAGACAGAGAGCAGGCGGTCTTTCCCACCAGTGCAAATAAAGACGACTTGAATCTTCGAACCTAGACCTGGTGTTGAGTGTTTATTTTAAATACTCCACGACAATCAAGCCAAACAGAAGCTTCAAAATCGTAAATCTAATTGTGCTATACTTAAACTCAGTGGATCAGCTATGGCTGAGATAACAATTTGTATTAATGTGTAGTAATACTCAAATTACATTTGTACCTGTGACTATTTCGACCATGTCATTGGGTTATTTTATAATTCCAATTTGATCAGCTACGTGTATAACTAGAATTTCTGTGGACTGGGTATATTAGGTCAGTTCATGAGCAAGCCAAATGCAGCGAGTTATAAATCATTAATATGGTACAAATCAGACATATACGGTACAAATGCAGTCGAGTCGGTGCATGGAGAAGAGGACAAAAACAAAGATTGGTCTAATACATATTTAGATGGAATTTTGTAAATTATATAACCATCTATTATCTTGTACCCATTATTGCGTTATACTCCTCCCACCGCTTTCCCTTGTATCTACCATGTTCAAATATTCTGTACAAATTGAACCATTTTTGCTGCTACACGAAGCATTTTTGAATAAACCCCTTCTAATCACTCAATTGTACCCTACTGTTGTTTGAATTTTTCTTCCCTCGCTGCGCCTTCCTTGCCTTGCTCCAGAATCAGTGCACACGATCTCGTCTATCTGAACCTAGCTGGCTATCTTTTATTCCTGTACTAGCCTTCATACTCTAACTTCCGAGATTAAATACCCCTCCATCTGTCTATCCTTTGACAGTGGTCAAATATAGTCCATCTGGTCAGCACTGGCATCCTCATTGTCACAAGGAATTCCAGTTCGCCCAAGAAACTAAAACTTTGCTGCCTACATCATGCCCTTTGCCATGTATTCATATATCCCATGTTGAGCTGCATCCTTGCTCCTGCACATGGCACTTGTAATACTTCAGTCCTTCCCTTAAGCCTTCCCTCGAGCAACTTAAAATTACTTTGACGGGCCAATGGACAGAACTTAGGTTTGGCATTGGCTGCAACAAGATCTGCAACAAATTTATCACATACCCCTTTAATGGACCATCAAGTGAGCGGAGATGTTAACCTCGCTTTTGGGACACAACAGGCTACTGAGACGAAATGTACATGTAAAATGTCGACTGCACACCTCATGTTCCCTAGCAGTTTTATTTTTTTGCCATAGTTAATAATTTGCCAAGATCAGCTATGTCAATTACCTTCATCGCCTTGAAAACGTGTCACTTCGAAGACTCATTTTCCTATAAAAAGCCAACTTCCTCCCCATCAGTTCTGACGAAAGGTGATCGAACTGCAACATTAACCCTATGTTCTCTCTCCACATATGATATGGGTGGAGCTGCGGAATACCAAAGGGCAGAAAACGCTAGTGGGAGTTGTGCACAGACCACCAAACAGTAGTAGTGAGGTTGGGGACAGCATCAAACAAGAAATTGAGGACACGTGCAATAAAGGTACAGTTATCATGGGCATATAGATTGAGCTAACCAAACTGGTAGCAATACGGTGAAGGAGGATTTCCTGGAGTGTATTAGGGATGATTTTCTAGACAAATATGTCGAGGAACCAACTCGAGGGCTGGCCAACCTCGACTGGGTGATGTGCAATGAGAAAAGACTAATTAGCAATCTTGTTGTGCGAGGCCTCTTGGGTAAGAGTGACCATAACATGGTAGAATTCTTTATTAAGATGGAGAGTGACACAGTTAATTCAGAGACTAGGGTCCTGAACTTAAGGAAATGTAACTTCGATGGTTGAGACATAAATTGGCTAGAATAGACTGGCGAATGATACTTAAAGGGTTGACGGCAGATAGGCAATGGCAAACATTTAAAGATCACATGGATAAACCTCAACAATTCTACATCCCTGTATGGAGTAAAAATAAAAAAAACAGGGAAGTTGGCTCAACCGTGGCTAACAAGTGAAATTAAGGAGAGTATAAAATCCAAGGAAGAGGCATATAAATTGGCCAAAAAAAGCAGCAAAACTGAGGACTGGGAGAAATTTAGAATTCAGCAGAGGAGGGCAAAGGGTTTAATTAGGAGGGGGAAAATAGAGTATGAGAGGAAGCTTGCTGGGAACATAAAAACTGACTGCAAAAGTTTCTATAGATACGTGAAGAGAAAAAGATTAGTGAAGACAAACGTAGATTCCTTTGCGGTTAGATTCAGGTGAATTTATAATTGGGAACAAAGAAATAGCAGACCAGTTGAACAAATACTTTGGTTCTGTCTTCACGAAGGAAGATACAAATAACCTTCCGGAAATACTAGGGGACCGAGGGTCTCGTGAGAAGGAGGAACTGAAGAAATTCCTTATTAGTCAGGAAATTGTGTTATGGAAATTGATGGGATTGAAGGCCAATGAATCCCCGGGGCCTGATAGTTTGCATCCCAGAGTACTTAAGGAAGTGGCTCTAGCAATAGTGGATGCATTGGTGATCATTTTCCAACAGTCTATCAACTCTGGATCAGTTCCTATGGACAGGAGGGTAGCTAATGTAACCCCACTTTTTAAAAAAAGGAGGGAGAGAGAAAACGGGGAATTATAGACCAGTTAGCCTAACATCAGTAGTGGGGGAAAATGTTGGAATCAATTATTTCAGATGAAATAGCAGCGCATTTGGAAAGCAGTGACAGGATCGGTCCAAGTCAGCATGGATTTATTAAAGTAAATCAGGCTAGACAAAGCTTTTGGAATTTTTTGAGGATGTAACGAGTAGAGTGGACGAGGGAGAACCAGTGGATGTGGTGTATTGGGGCCTTCAAAAGGCTTTTGACAAGGTCCCAACAAGAGGGTGGTGTGCAAAATTAAAGCACATGGTATTGGGATAATGTACTGACGTGGATAGAGAACTGGTTGGTAGACAGGAAGCAGAGAGTCGGGATAATCGGGTCCTTTTCAGAATGGCAGGCAGTGACTAGTGGGGTGCCGCAGTGCTCAGTGCTGGGACCTCAGCTATTTACAATATATATCAATGATTTAGATGAAGGAATTGAATGTAATATCTCCAAGTTTGCAGATGACACTAAGCTGGGTGGCAGTGTGAGCTGTGAGGAGGATGCTAAGAAGCTGCAGGGTGACTTCGACAGGTTAGGTGAGTGGGCAAATGCATGGCAGATGCAGTATAATGTGGATAAATAAGAGGTTATCCACTTTGGTGGCAAAAACACGAAGGCAGAATATTATCTGAATGGCAGATTAGGAAAAGGGGAGGTGCAACGAGACCTGGGTGTCATGGGATATCAGTCATTGAAAGATGGCATGCAGGTACAGCAGGCGGTGAAGGCGGCAAATGGTATGTTGGTCTTCATAGCTAGGGGATGAGTATAGGAGCAGGGATGTCTTACTGCAGTTGTACAGGACCTTTGTGAGGACTCACCTGGAATATTGTGTTCAGTTTTGGTCTCCTAATCTGAGGAAGGACGTTCTTGCTATTGAGGGAGTGCAGCGAAGGTTCACCAGACTGATTCCCGGGATGGCAGGACTGACATATAGGAGAGACTGGATCGACTGGGCCTGTATTCACTGGAGTTTAGAAGGATGAGAGGGGATCTCATAGAAACATACAAGATTCTGACGGGACTGGACAGGTTGGATGCAGGAAGAATGTTCTTGATGTTGGTGAAGTCTCGAACCAGGGGACAGTCTAAGGATAAGGGGTAAGCCATTTAGGACTGAGATGAGGAGAAACCTCTTCACTCAGAGTTGTTAACCTGTGGAATTCTCTACTGCAGAGTTGTTGATGCCAGTTTATATATTCAAGAGGAAGTTAGATACGGCCCTTAGGGCTAAAGAATCAAGAGGTATGGAGAGAAAGCAGGAAAAGGGTACTGAGGTTGCATGATCAGCCATGATCTTATTGAATGGTGGTACAGGCTCGAAGGGCCGACTGCTGTACCTATTTTCTATGTTTCTATGAAAGGGTTGCCTCTGGATGACAAGAAGAAGCAATTAAATACATGGAACAATAAAGCACACTAAGTCAGGTTTCCAACGTTTTGCTAAGTCCAAAACTGAACTTTGGTCAGGTGGAGGGTGTGATCTCTGGTGTTCTGAGATTTTGCTTTGTTGTTTGATCAAAAACCTCAAACAAATGAATGTTTCCACATCGTAAGGATCAGAAGTGAATAGGTAGGTTCTGGAGTGTACCATCATGGTTGTGACAGGTTAATTTTCAACAACTATATTAACTGTGAGCAGCAATGTAAAACACTAATGCGTTTTATATTCATTTTTGTTGAACACAATTCAGATTATACATACAAAAATTGCCTGTAAAGATCTGAACAATGCACTCCACTCTCCCAAACACATGTACATACACTCCATGAATTTATTTCATGTTGCATACAGTTTCATACATATATTTCCAGATACCTGCTCACATACAGACTATTACACATTTAGATAGCTTCCAAGTTATCTTAAGAGATTTGCTATACTCTTACTGAAATTTGAAAAAGAATTTGTATGGTTCAATAAGATTTGCACCAATTCAGAGAGTGCGCAAGAGAGCAAAAAATGGTCAATGACTTTGTTTCAGGTCCAGTTTTACTACGAGTTTTAGCACAAGCTCAGCAACTGTTTGGTTGTTGTCTTTATTGAGGTCTAAGAAAGAAAGAAAGAAAGAGACTTGCATTTATATAGTGACTTTCACGACCACCAAACATCTCAATGCGCTTTACAGCCAATGCAGTACTTTTGGAGTGTAGTCACTACTGTTCTGTGGGAAACGCAGCAGCCAATTTGCACACAGCAATGTGATAATGACCAGATAATCTGTTTTGTTATGTTGATTGAGGGATAAATATTGACACCAGGGATAATTGCCCTGCTCTTCTTCAAAATAATGCCACGGGATCTGTTACGTCCACCTGAGAGACTGCACCTCCGACAGTGCAGCACTCCCTCAGCACTGCACTGGGACTGTCAGCCTAGATTTATGTGCTCAAAATGTGAATGTTTAAAAATGTATAGAGACATTGAAGTTGAGAACGTAGGAATTGTATAGGGACAGTATAAGTTAACAAAGAATTCATGGAGGAATAGCCATGACATCTCAGACTTGAGACTGCGAAATGTTACAACACTAACACATATTGAAACAAAACCCACAGCTTGCAGAAAAACCTCAATGTCTTACTAAATCATGTTATTAACCTGAAACATTAACAGAAGGTCTTTGTTTAAAATCAGACCATACTTAGGTCGGCTTATGAGTGGACAAAGGGAAAGAGGGATCTAAGAGGATAGGCTGGACTAGGATGTCACGAGCCCTATCTGGTTATCTTTTGCCGAAAATGTATAACCATCGTGCCTTTACAATGTAACGTCACTTTGTCCGTCGGAAGTGAGTGCGTTCGAACAGACTTGCATTCCTTCTGTCTGATAAAGTCCCCGATCGGGATTTGCTTTTTAAATAAAAGCTTGCTTTGTTTAAAGCACAAATGGTATTCGTTTCAGTAATTTTGCTGAACCAGATTGAGGTAAAAGAATCCAGGAATCAACAAAGTCTCTGGAGTGGGACTTGAACCCACAACCTACTGACTCAGGCGAGTGTGCTACCAACTGAGCCACAGCTGTGTTCTGCAAATTAATGCAAATCTAGTTGTATTTACAATTATTTTCCTTTATTAGCAATAGATTCTTTTGTAGTTTATAAACGAAGCCACAGTCTGCTCAGTTGCTTATTTTATTGCTTTCTGAAGCCAAGATCACATGATCTAAATACAGTGACGGGCTGAATCCTAAAAAGTATGAGGTGAAAGCCCAAAAATATGACAAAATATCATATGGGAAAATATGTTTCTTAGTACAGCTTTAAAAGGAATCAATAATTTTAAAGACCACTGTAGCAGATTTGGAGAAAGTACAGAATAAATAAGCGTTCAAGAGTCACTAGTCACAGAAGTCAAATTTCTCAGAAAAGCTTCAAGTGGTTCCCACTGTACTAATTTCCACTAAAAATACATTGAATTGCTAGAATTTCAATACCTCACTGCCCTGCTTTGGGAGGTTGCAGGTGAAGTGGGGGGAGGGGGGGGCGTGCAGTGAGAGGAACTGACAAACAGCAAAGCCACATATGGATCAATGATGAATTTCTCATGTCCAGTGCTTCAAATGTAAGCCTTACTTGGGAAACTAAAAGAAACTTAGCTGTGTTCAAAATCTTTTCCATCTGCACAGCCATCTCTGTATCCACTGACTCCTCACCTCCATTGTTCTCTTTCCATCAATCTCCACCCACCCCATAGTTTCTCCATTTCCCCACATTATACGTGCCTTATCTACAAATCCAACAAAGGCCACCAAACTCTCTCTGCCATTAAAGACCCATCAATCCTCCAGCACATTTGCCTTGAAACTATGTTCCCACTCCTTCTTTGTTGAGACCTTCCAATTGGCTGATGCTCCACCCACAGCATTAACACTGTGGCGGAGCAGAGGCAGAGATTAAATCGGGCGAGAGGACCAGAGAGCGTGCAGACTGGAGAAGCGGCGACGTCGAGGAGGCAGAGAACGCGCAGACCGGAGCAGCGGCAGCAGCGAGGCAACAGAGTACTGCCAGCAAAAACAACAACAAAAGCAACAATGTAAAACAGCTAAAGTGACCTCACAACCTGGGAAGGAGCTAACTGGTGAGTAGCTGGTAAGTGTTTCTAGTTAATAGACTATTAAGTAAAGGCATGGCAGGGCAGGTCAGTCCCGTGGAATTCAGATCCTGTGCTACGTCGGAACTCCAGGAGGCTTCCTGTGTCCTGGACAACCATGTGTGCAGGAAATGTCGTCAGCTGGAGGAGCTCGAGCTCCGGGTTTTGGAGCTTGAGCAGCAACTGGTGGCACTGCAGTGCATCCACGAGGCTGAGAGCTTCGTGGATAGCATGTTTCAGGATGTGGTCACTCCACAGCTTAAAAGTGTGCTGGCAGAGAGGGAATGGGTGACCACCAGACAGAAAAGGAGGACCAGGCAGGTAGTGCAGGAGTCCCAAGTGCATCTCGCTCTCCAACCAGTATTCTGTTGAGTGCTGGTGAGGGCGATGGTTCCTCTGGGGAGTACAGCCAGAGTCAAGTCCGCAGCACCATGGGTGGCTCAGCTGTACAACGGCGGGGGGGGGGTGTAGAAGAGTGGGAGAACAATAGTGGTCGGGGGATTCGATAGTTAGGGGAGTAGACAGACGTTTCTGTGGCTGCAGACGTGACTCCAGGATGGTATGTTGCCTCCCTGGAGCCAGGGTCAAGGATGTCACTGAGCGACTGCAGAATAATCTGAGGAGGGAGGGTGAACAGCCAGAGGTCATGGTTCACATCGGTACCAATGACATAAGTAGGAAGAGGGATGAGGTCCTACAGGCAGATTTTAGGGAGCTAGGAAAAAGATTAAAAAGCAGGATTTCAAAAGGTAGGATTCTCTGGATTACTCCTGGTGCCACGCACAAGTGAGTATAGAAATAGGAGGATAGGGCAGATGAATGTGTGACTGGAGAGATGGTGCAAGAGAAAGGGCTTCAGATTCCTGGGGCATTGGAACTGGTTCTGGGGAGGTGCACTTGTAAATGCTGGATGGGTTGCACCTCAACAGGGCCAGAACTAATAGCCTCTAGGGGGAGGTTTGCTAGTGCTGTTGGGAAGGGTTTAAACTAATTTGGCAAGGTAATGGGCACCAGGATGTAATATTAAAAAGGGAAAATAAAGTGCTCAAAGTATTGGGAGGGGCAGAGAGCACTAAACTAAGAAATAGTAAGGTATTAGGTGGGGTCAAACTAAGAATACAAGATGGTTTAAGATGGGTATACAGTGTATGTATGTGATTGCTCAAATTGTCGTAAACAAGGTAAGTGGGCTGCAGGCACAAATAGCCACATGGGAATATGTTGTTGTGCCAATAACTGAGACCTGGCTCAAAAATGGGCAGGATTGGGTATGAAATATTCCTGGTTATAAGATGTTCAGGAAAGATAGGGGGTGGTGTGGCAGTATTGGTTAAGGAGAATGTTACAGTGCAAGAGAGGGAGGATGTCCTGGAGGAGTCAAGGACAGAATCTATATGGCTAGCGTTAAGAAATAATAGAAGTGCCATTACACTACTAGGTGTATTCTCTAGACCATAAACTAGTGGGAAAGATATGGAGGAGCACATCTGCAGATAAATTACAGAGAAGTGCAAGAATTATAGAGTAGTAATAATGGGGGACTTCAACTATCCTAATATAGGGCCCAATGTTTCCCCGGGAGTTGCTCCGTTTTTTTTTGGAGTATCTTAAAAATCGCAATTCTGCCCATTTATTTTGCTCCAGTGTATGTGTTAGTTAGATTTTTTTTTAAGTTTAGTTTTTTTTCCAAAAAGGGGGAGTTACCAGCCACTTACACCTGTTTTGTCCATTTAAGCAAGTTTAGACAGCTAAAAGTTACTCCAAATTAACTTAGGCCAGCATATGTGGCCATACAGAAAAACCTTGCGGTGAATTAAGAAATCAGCGCAGGTAGCCAGAGATTGGGTGGGCTGGGGGGCGGGGGAGAGAAAGGGAAGTGAGAGGACCTTGCAAAGCACTAAACACCTTCACAACAACATTAAAGAAGCATAAAAACCATCAATAATAAATGAAAAATAAATAAATTACTAAAAAATAAAAAGTCCTCCCTCACCGACTGCAGCAAACACTGGCAAGCCCTTCGGCCAGGGCTAGGGGCGGGAGGCACGCAAGAAGCAGCAGGAAAGCGTCTTGGGGGCATGACACGCCGCACCAGCAAGCCCTTCGGCCAGGGCTAGGAACAGAGGCAAGCAAGAAGCAGCAGGAGAGCCCTTCGAGGCACGACACGCCGCACCGACAAGCCCTTCGGCCAGGGCTAGGGGCGGGAGGCATGCAAGAAGCAACAGGCTGGGCTGCAGGAGGGAATTTAAAAGGAGGGGCTGGGAAAACACAGGCTGCAGGAGGGAAGCAGGCTGCATCAGGCTGGGGAGGCGGCGCGTGGTGATGAGGAGGGAGAGAGAAGTCACATGACTGAAGGGGGGAGGGGGAAGAGAACAAAAGACCTTTGGGTGTGGTCCATATACAGAACTTGTGGAGACGGAGAAGTGCTGTGCTGCCATTTTTCACCTTCTTTGACCTTTGAAAGTTTGTTTTACTTTAAGTATGGGTGCTGCATTATCAACGCCATGGATTTTGCAATGGTTCTGCATCATTGTGCTACGTAGCAGAGAATTGATTAGAGCTCATCGCATCAGGAACATCATAGCCCGTAGGCTGCTGGGCAGGAGGCCTTACCCACCTCGGCAATATCGAGTCGTACCTGGACCTGAGTGAGGCAAATTGTGTCAAAAGGCTGAGTTTCCGCAGAGAAGTTGTCCTTGAGATCTGTGAGTTGCCGAGACCAGATTTACAGCCGAGAAGCAGCAGGTGGACTGCCTTGTCTGTTGAAGTGAAGGTTACAGCTGCACTTTCCTTCTCTGCATCAGGATCGTTTCAAGCTACAACTAGAGATATGTGCGCCATCTCTCAACATGCAATACATGTCTGCATTCACCAGGTCACAGCTGCACTGTATGCACGGAGGAATGACTTCATCGTTCCCAATGACCGCCCAAGCAATCCATGACAGGGCTATGGAATTCTCAAAGATTGCTGGCTTCCCAAAGGTACAGGGCTGCATTGATTATACCCACATCGCCTTGCGAGCACGCGAGGAGACTATCAAGCAGTTCAGGAATGGAAAAGGCTTCCACTCCATTAATATGATGCTCGTGGCCACATGCAGCGCATCATGTCAGTCGATGCAAGATACCCTGGCAGCACCCATGATGTGTTATATTTGACATGTTTGAGCAGTAGCTAGAAGGGCAGAGCTGGCTACTGGGAGACAAAGGGTACGGCCTGGCCACCTGGCTCATGACGCCCCTGCGTGCAACCCGGACGGAAGCTGACCATCAATACAACATGTCGCACACGCAGCATCATAGAGAGGACCATTGGCATCTTCAAACAGTGTTTCCGATGCCTGGATCATTCCGGAGGCCACTTGCAATATTCCCCAGAGATTGTCAGTCAGTTCACTGTTGTGTGCTGCATGCCTTAGCCATCATGAGGCAGCAACAGCTGATAGTGGAAGACGACGACCCACCTGCGGTGAGAGTGCCTGATGATAATGATTTGGAAGATGCAAGTGACAAGCAGGAGGAGGTGGTGGTGGAGGATGACGACGACAATCAGGAAACCATGTAAGTTCCTGAGGCCGGAACACGACGTCGGAGGGCAGGCCATCGTGCCCCTTTAACGATTGCTCGAGCCTTGCGCCAGCAGCTCATCCATGAACGCTTCACTGATGCTTGAGGACTCAGCGACAACTGTTCCACATGGACATGTTTATTTTTTGCAGTTGTTCCTAAATGTTGTGTTGTGTTAATGGAACACGATTCAGTTTTAATGTAAAATATATTTTATTGAAAAGTTTACAATATACTACACTTTAGTGTAATAAAATAACTCTTGTATCAAACTTTACTTTAATATGACACTTTAAGATCACTTATAAACTTGTAAAGTTACAAAACAATGCAGCAGCAGCAGCAAAGAAAGGCTGCACCCATCTCTCATCCACAACTCGGTGAATGTACACTTCATGGGGGGGGTGGGAGCGGGGGATGGTGCGCCCGGCTTGGGTCTCGACAGAGTCTAGTGCAGGGATTGTAATGGGAGTGGCATTTTATTGGCCGGGCTGTGTGCCCTTATTGCAGCAGCTACCTCACATTTGCATGGGTTGTTTGCGCTCCCTCTGCCATTCCCTCCTTGACGGCCTGTGCCATCGTTTGCACTGCCTCGGACATTCCCTCCTTCAGTTCCCATGTCATTACTGCTATTTCTCCCAACAGTCCCGTTACCTCATCACCCACCACACTGAGGGTGTCCACGAGTGATCGGGTAAGGTCATTGGTCTCCACACCCAATGCCATAACCTCAACCACATCTGTTACATGCTGCATCTCAGGAGAGCGTGGTCGGATTGTCCTCCCCTCGCCCTGGGTCTGCCTTGCGGCACCCCTCCAGTGAGAAGCGTAGGCTGCGACGGTGGGGCCCAGGGTGTTCCAAGCGGCACACCACCAGCATTGGGATGTGCAGGCTGGGAAGGTGGGGCACTGGGTGTTACAAGCTGCATTCCACCACCACCACTGGGACCCGCAACCTCAGAACCTGTGAAACCATGGAATGTCGCACCAGAACTCATAGAAGTGTTTGGCAAAGTGAGGTCCTGTACTATGGACTGATCCATATTAAGATCAACATTCTCCCCTGAACACATATCCATGCCCCCCCCTTCCTCCACCCCTCCCCAAGCCTTGGTCTGAATCGTACGCATCTGAATCATCTTCTGGATCGGCATCATGTTCTGCAAAATATAACAGATCAGTCAAATGGTTTGCAGCACAGGAGTGGGCAGGATGAGTGAAATGAGTAGGCTCATACGTAGCAGGCCAGGGCAGCAGGTTGATTTGAAGGGCCACGATGAATTTTCAGAACTTACGCTCTTCCTCACGTGTGGGCCCAGCTTGTGCAGTACTGATTGTTTTTCTCTAGGTACGACTCATCAAAGCAGCAACCCTTTGTTTTAAGGGTGTCAGTTGATGCAGATTTGGCAGGCCTCCTCCTATTTGAGTTCTTTCCCTTTTGTTGTGGGCCAATTTCTTCTGCAAAGATGAAAATATAACTTTTTAGAGAGGGTGTCTTTCTGCTGGATGGGACATATACAGATGGTCACATTTACAATTGCAATCCCATTGAAAAATGAAAATATTACTTGCACTAATTACTTGACCAAGGTCCTGCCATTTCTTTCTGCACTGGCTTCCACTGCGCAGTAAGCTTCGGCAACTAGGTTCCAGCGTTTCTTCATTTCTTTGGGTGGCACTTTTGTGCGACCTCTGTTGCTGGTATCCAGCTCCTGCCATCTGCTCTCAATGACATTAACTAGTATCTCCTCTTCATCATGCAAGGAATTCTTCGTTCTTGGTGCACGTTGTTGCATTGCTGTATTGAATTGACACTCAGTGATTTTTCAAAACACAGTCTTTACTTTGCATGCCCCTATGCAGCACTCCTCCTGGAAGTTTAGCAGCAGTACAGAGCACTCACTGATTCCAGCAACTGATTTCTTGCACAGTACTGCTCACAGCACTCCTTCAGGCACCAAAAATCAATGAGCAGGCTTTCCATTCCTTCAGGTACCCAAAAGTCACTGAGAAGGCTGTACCTTTAAAAATGGCCGATTGCCAATGTTACTGACCCACTGCGCATGCGCGCACTCCAACGCGCATGCGCAATGCTGTCGGCACTCACACACAACTGGGCCCTAGCCCTGCACCACCCCCCCGCCGGCTGTGTTTATCCAGCACGGCCCTAGCTCCATCCCCCATTGCTTGTGGTGCGCCACGCCAAGGGCCTGCGACGTTCCAGGAGCGGGGATAATACCGAGGTAAGTTTTCGGCGCCATTTTTCTTCTACAAAGTCCTCATGGAAATGCGCTGTTTAGGGCAAACTTGGACCCATAGACTGGAACTGTAATAGTGTTAAGGGCAGAAAAGGGGAAGAATTTCTGAAGTGCAGTCAGGAGAACTTTCTTGATCAGTACGTTTCTGGCTCGACGAGGGAGGAGGCATTGCTGGATCTGGTTTTGGGGAATGAGGTAGGGCAAGTGGAGCAAGTGTCTGTCGGTGAACATTTAGGGAACAGTGATAATAGTATCACAAGGTTTAGATTAGCTATGGAAAAGAATAGGGTGCAATCTAGGGTAAAAATGTTTAACTGGGAAAGGCCAATTTCAGTGGGATGAGAACAGATTTGGCCTGGTTAAACTGGAATCAAAGATTGGCAGACAAAACTGTAATGCAACAATGGGCTGCCTTTAAAGAGGAAATAGTTCAGGTAAAGTTGAGGTACATTCCCACTAGGGGGAAAGGCAGGGCAACTAAAGTCAGGGCTCCCTGGATGACAAAACACAGATAGAGAATATGAAGAAGCAGAAAAAGAGCACGTATGACAGGTGTCAGGTTGCAAATACATCGGAGAATCAGGCTATATATAGAAAGGTCAGAGGAGAAGTGAAAAAGAAAATAAGAGGGGCAAAGGCAGAGTATGAAAATAGAATGGCAGCCAACATAAAAGATAATGCAAAAGTCTTGTATGGGCATATAAATAGTAAAAGGGTAGTAAGAGGAGGGATGGTTTCAATTAGGGACCAAAGAGGAGACTTATGCATGGAGGCAGTGGGTATGGTTGAGGTGCTATGCATCTGACTTCAGACTTCACCAAGGAAGAGGATGCTGCCATCGGCATAGTGAAGGAGGAGGTAGTGAAGATACCCGATAGGATAAAAATCGATAAAGAGGAGGTATTAGAAAGGCTGGCTGTACTTAAAATCACTAGGAGTAGATGGGATGCATCCTAGGATGCTGGGGGAAGTGAAGAAAGAAATCATGGACCTACAGGCCATAATATTCCAATCATCCTTAGATACGGGGGTAGTGCCAGAGGACTGGAGAATTGCAAATTATACACTATTGTTCAAAGAAGGGTGTAAAGATGAACCCAGCAACTACAGGCCAGTCAGTTTAACCTCAGTAGTGGGGAAGCTTTTAGAAACAGTAATCAGGGTCAAAGTTTAACAGTCACTTGGACCATTTGACAACTTTCCCAACAGTCAATACAGGTCCTCATCAACATTGGCATCGAAATTCCTGTCATTCCATCAACACCAGAACCACGATGGAACTTCAACAGTCAGTTGACATCATCAGATGGATTCCACCAACCACCAATGCCTTCAACAGATTGATAGGAATCATTAAAGCTGCCACAAATGCAGTATACCGTGGGGGTTTAGAAAGACACCTATTCCTTGTTGGATGGAAGAAAGCAAGGTTCTTTGCCAGAAGTATTCACTGAACAAGAACCCGGCCACTGCAATGCTGGAGTCCTTGAACTCGGCGAGATGTGAAAGGTGGAGGAGCCTTGTGGAGATTCTGTGATGTAATTTTCTATGATTCTATGATTCTGAGACTAACTTCACTCACTCCAGCAGGAAAGCATGGGCCCTTCCGTTAACTTGGCGGGGCAAACCCCACCTAAAACACAGGATGATCAGAGTAGACCCTATTGGATCCCACATGATACAAACATCAAAGGCTCCGGTGGACAGAATTTCGACGCCAAGTGAAGCAGCAGCTTTCGACAAACTTGATGGTGGCACCAAGGTTGTCAACTATGCCTGATCCATTCGCCTTGGCCGAACTAAACACAATCCTGTCGACAACCAAATCTGGAAAAGCTGCTGGCCCAGATGGTGCTCACCCAGAATTCTTCAAAGCACTGGGACCCATAGCGAAGAGATGGTTGATCTCCTTCTGCTCTGAGGTACTGGCAACTGGTAAAGTTCCACCTATTTGGAGGGAGACTAAAATAATTGTCCTCCCGAAGCAGCGGAAGAATGTTTGTGAAACCTCCAGCTAATGCCCGATCTCCTTACTTTGTACTTGTTATAAAATGCTGGAGGGGCTACTGCTCCATAGACTAGCCCCCCATCAGCGAGCCAATCATCCCGAAGGAGCAAGCAGGCTTCCGGAGCGACCGTAACTGCTGCGACCAAGTGGTAGCTTTAACAACACACATCGAAGCAGGCTTCCAGCACCAGCTCAAGACCGCCGTAACACTCGTGGACCGGTTAGCGGCGTATGACACAGTACGGAAGCATGGATTGCTTTTCAAGTTCTCCTCCATTTCACCCTGCAGAACAACGATCCAGCTTCTCAATACCAAGCTTAGCAACCGACGCTTCCGTGCGTACTCTGGCACCCAGAAGAACATAACATAATTAGAAGCAGGAGTTGGCCATTCAGCCCCTCGAGCCTACTCCGCCATTCAATGAGATCATGGCTGATCTTCTACCTCAACTCCATTTTCCTGCACTATCCCGATATCCCTTGATTCCCTTAATATCCAAAAATCTATCGATCTCGGTCTTGAATATACTCAAAGACTGAGCCTCCACAGCCCTCTGGGATAGAGAATTCGATAGATTCACGACCCTCAGAAGAAATTCCTCCTCATCTCAGTCCTAAATGACTGACACTTTATTCTGAGACTGTGACCCCTGGTTCTCGACTCCTCAGCCAAAGGAAATATCCTCCATGCATCTACCCTGTCAAGTGCAGAAATAGAATATTGAACAACAGATTCCCACTGGGTTCTGTCCTGGCACCCATGTTATTCAGCGTTTACACCAGTGACCTGCCCGAAACAGAGTCCTGCAAGTTTGCTGATACCACGCAAAACATGAATCTGTCCATCACCGAAGCGACCCTGACCAGTGATTTACAGACCTACTTCCGCCAATGGCAAAAGACCATCACCTCGACATTCCACCTCAACACCCATCAAACAAACCAAGCTTTGAAAGTCTCCTTTTGCGGCACAAAGGTAAACCATGCCCAAAAAAACCCTCCTATTTAGGAGTCATGCTTGATCGCACCCAGTCATATATACATCTCCAGAACCTTGGGAAAAAACTAAAGAGCAGCGTCAACTCGCCGGATCCACGTGGGGGGAGCAGACACTCAACCCTCCGTAAGGCAGTATTCGCCCTGGTATACTCTACAGCGGAGTCCGCATGTCAAATCCATTGATGTTTAGCTGAATTCTACGATGAGAATAATCACCGGTACACTTTTATCGACACAGACACTTTGGCTGCCCGTGTTTGCAAATGTCGCACCACCACACCTACGCTGCAAATATGCAGTCTCTAGAGAATACAGCAAAGACATGGCAATCCAGGCCAACTTGAACAACCTGCCACCAACCTGTCTCAAATCTAGGCGGCCATTTTGGACTGTCACCGAAGCCCTTCAGCAATCTCCTCTCAGCCTTCATGACTGATGGCGAAATGCTTGGAAGAACTGCGACATACAGAATGGATTCCTTAGAGGACCCCACAGTACAATGTGAAGGATCAAACCTTCCTCGCAAACAGTGCCCAACCATCAACCATCTCAAATCTGGTCATGGTAGATTAAAGAATCCTGTGGAAATTTACCTTTAAAGTTACATTTTCTGTTAAATGTACCCTTTTGTAATAAAACAAAATGGAGTCTCAGTTCTCCCAGAAGCCCCTGAAGCAGACAGCCTGTTTCTGCATAAACACACTAACCTTGACTGATAAGCTAACTAATTTAGAAAAGCAGAAGCCATCTGTTTGAGCGAGGGAACCTTGAATTTACCCTCCCTGTCTTGTTAGAACTATACTCCCTGCTAAATAGTTGTCGCTGTGCTAAATCTTAGAAGTATTAGATAAAGGCTGTATAGAGAAGTAGGAAATTAAAACAAGGATGTAATGTTAATTAAGTGATTGAAGAACTCCTTATCTGTATATGCTGACCGCAAGGGCAGAACTGATACACGTGATGGAACCATAATTTCTTTGTTTGTTCTTCTGTATAAAGATAGTGTGTTTTTGTCTTACTGTAGAAGTCTTTGCGGAGCTTTTGACTTAGCAGGACTTTTCCTTGTATGCAAGTAAATCTATTAAAGGGACATCTACCGAGCTGTTTATGTCCGAGTTTCACTTTTTTAGTTAAATTGAGAGTCGCGATTTCGACAATCCCCATCATGCGATTCTGGAGCACGTCATTGAGCACTGCCCTCAGGAAATTTGCAGGCAGCCTACAAGATATCCACACTGTTACAACGGAGCTTTGGCCTGGATATCCAACTTATTGACATTTGATTTGCTTTGCTACTACCATCTGAAAGAAGATGACTTGAACAAGTGTGGATTAAGTAAGGAAAGCCAGCACAGATTTGTTAAAGGCAAATCGTGTTTAGCCAATTTGATCGAGTTTTTTGATGAGGTAACAGAGAAGGTTGATGAGGGTAATGTGGTTGACAGAGTACATGGATTTCCAAAAGGTGTTAGACAAAGTACCACATAATAGGCTTGCCAGCAAAGTTGATGCCCATGGAATAAAAAGGACAGTTGTAGCATGGATATGTAATTTGCTAAATAATAGGAAACAGTAGTGGTGAACAGTTGCTTTTCAGACTGCAGGAAGGTATACAGTTGTGTTCCGCAGGGATCGGTTCTGGGACCACTGCTTTTCTTGATATATATTAATGACTTGGACATGGGTGTACAAAGCACAAATTCAAAATTTGCAGATGGCACAAAACTTGTATAGTGAACATGAGGCGCGTGATAGACTTCAGGAAGACATAGACAGGCTGCTGAAATGGGAGGACACATGGCAGATGGAATTTAACCCAGAAAAGTGTGAAGTGATTAGTAGAAGGTGGTACACGAACAGAGAAACCTGAGAGCATGTGTGCATAAATCGTTGAAGGTGGCAGGGCCGGATGAGAGAGCAGTTAAAAAGACATACAGGATACTGGGCTTCATAAATAGAGGTATAAAGTACAAAAGTGTGAAAATTATGATGAACTTGTATAAACACTGGCTCGGCCCCAACTGGAGTAGTGTATCCAATTCTGGGCACCACATCTCGGAAGGATGTGGAGGTATTGGAGAAGGTGCAGAAAAGTTTTACAAGAATGAATCCAGGAATGAAGGACTTCAGTTACGTGGACAGACTGGAGAACATAACGACATAAGAAATAGGAGGTGTTGGCCATTTGGCCCCTCGAGCCTGCTCCGCCATTTAATAAGATCATGGACTCAGCTCCACTTCCCTGCCCACTCCTCATAACCCTTTATTCCCTTATTGCTCAAAAATCTGTTTATCTCCGTCTTAAATATATTCACTGACCCAGCCTCCTCAGTTTTCTGGGGCAGAGAATTCCATAGATTCACGACCCTCAGAAGAAATTCCTCCTCATCTCCATTTTAAATGGGCGGCCCTTATTCTGAGACTATGCCCCCTAGTTTTAGTTTCCCTTATGAATGGAAATATCCTCTCTGCACCCAACTTGTCAAGCCCCCTCATCATCTTATATGTTTCGATATAATCACCTCTCATTCTTCTGAACTCCAATGAGTATAGGCACAACCTATCTTCATAAGTCAATCCTCTCATTGCCGGAATCAACCAAGTGAACCTTCTCTGAGCAGTATTCTAGGTGCGGTCTCACCAATGCCCTGTACAGTTGTAGCAGGACTTCTCTGCTTTTAGACTCCATCCCCCTTGCAATAAAGACCAACATTCTATTTACATTTCTGATTATTTGCTGTACCTGCACACTAAATTTTTGTGTTTCGCACAAGCACCCCCAGGTCCCTCTGTACTGCAGCACTTCGTAATTTTTCTCCATCTAAATTAGAATTTGCTTTTCTACTTTTTCTGCATAAGTGGATAACTTCACATTTTACCACATTATACTCCATCTGCCAAATGTTTGCCCACTCACTTAGCCTGTCTATATCACTTTGCAGATTTTTTGTGTCCTCCTCACAATTTGCATTCCCACTCATCTTTGTATCATCAGCAAACTTGGCTACATTACACTCGGTCCCTTCATCCAAGTCATTAATATAGATTGTAAATAGTTGAGAACCCAACATCGATTCCTGCAGCACCCCACGAGTCAGTTTGCCAACCGGAAAATTGTTAGTTGGCTAATCCTCTATCCATGTTAATGTATTACTCCCAACCACGTGAACTTTTATCTTGTGCAGTAACCTGTTATGTGGCACCTTATCGATTGCCTTCTGGAAATCCAAATACACACATCCACTGGTTCCCCCTTATCCACCCTGCTCGTTACATCCTCAAAGAACTCCAGCAAATTTGTCAAACATGATTTCTCTTTCATAAAACCATGCTGACTCTGCTTGATTGAATTATGCTTTTCCAAATGTCCCACTACAGCTTCCTTAATAATGGACTCCAGCATTTTCCCAACGACAGATATTAGGCTAACTCGTCCATAGTTTCCTGCTTTCTGTCTGCCTCCTTTTTAAAAAAAAAAAAATAGGGGCGTGCCATTTGCAGTTTTCCAATCCACTGGGACCTCCCCAGAATCCAGGGAATTTTGGTAGATTACAAGCAATGCATCCACTACCTCTGCAGCCACTTCTTTTAAGACCCTAGGATGCAGGCCATCTGTTAGTCCCATTATTTTACCGAGTACTATTACTTTAGTGATAGTATTAAGTTCCTCCCTACCTATGGCCCCTTGATTATCCATTATTGGGATTTTATAGTGTTTTCTACCGTGAAGTCCAATACAGAATATTTGTTCAAAGTCTCTGCCATTTCCCTGTTCCCCATTATTGATTTCCCAGTCTCATCCTCCAAGGGATCAACATTTACTTTAGCCACTCTCCTTTTTATGTACCTGTAGAAACTTTACTATCTGTTTTTATATTTTATGCTAGTTTACTTTCACAATCTATCTTCCCCCTCTTATTTTTTTAGTCATTCTTTGCTGGCTTTTAAAAGTTTCCCAATCCTCTAGCCTCCGCCACTTTGTATGCCATTGTTTTCAATTTGATACCATCCTTTATTTCCTTAGTTAGCCACAGATGGCTATCCCTTCTCTTAGTCTTTCCTTCTCATTGCGATATATTTTTGTTGAGAGTTATGAAATAGCTTTTTTTTGTCTGCCACTGCTGATCAACCATCCCACACTTTAATCTACTTTCCCAGTCCAGCTCTGCCTTGATACCTTTGTAGTCTTCTTTATTTAAGCTTAGGATACTGGTTTAAGATCCAACTTTCTCACCCTCCAACTGAATTTGAAATTCAACCATGTTATGGTTACTCATTCCTGGAGGATCCTTTACTAGGAGATTGTTTATTAATCCTGCCTCAGAAGCTGGGCTTGTTCTCGTTCGAGCAGAGAAGGTTGGGAGGTGATTTGATAGAGGTGTTCAAAATTATGAGGGGTCTGGACAGAGTGGATAGAGGGAAACTGTCCCCACTGGTAGAAGGGTCGAGAACCAGAGGACATAGATTTGGCCATTTGGCCCTTTGAGCTTGCTTCGCCATTCAATGAGATCATGGCTGATCTTCTACGTCAACTCCCCAGCCAGGGGAAACATCCTCCCTGTATCTACCCTGTAAGAATTTTGCATGTTTCAATGAGATCACCTCTCATTCTTCTAAACTCTAGCGAATACAGTCCTAGTCTACTGAATCTCTCCTCGTAGGACAATCCCCCCACCCCCCCCTCAAATCCCAGGTATCAGTCTGATAAACCTACGTTGCACTCCCTCTTTGGCAAGTACAGGTTGAACCGCTCCAGTCCGGCACTCTCGGGACCTGACCTGTGCCAGACCAGAGAATTTTCCAGACCAGGGGAGGTCACGCTGACCCCAACGTTGTCAACAGTACCCTAGAGGCCAAGTGACAAGTGGGCAACTTTGTAAAACTGTGAAGCGCCCATGTTGAATATCTGGAGAATATACTATTATAACAATGTTATTTTTTTTTTATAATATTGATTTTATAATTTTTTAAAAATAATTTTTCATCAAGTTGAATAATTAAAAAAAAAAAGAGTATGGAGAGTAAGAAAGACGACAGAGAAATGTCGATTGCTGTCTTCACACAGATTCCTATACACGATAAAGCATTTGGGTGCCCACGAAAGCCGATTTCTCCAAACGATGCAGACATCAACCAAAGCAAAGCAGGCGTAAGCTGCCACAGATCTGGGGCACAAATGCCAGGGAGCAGCGTTGTCGGCTGTACACGGTTTAAATAAACACCAAGATCCCCTCACCTGACACCCGGTCGAGCCCTCGCCTCCTCTCTGACCCGGCAGTGCTCCCGCCCACTCTGTAGTGCTGTCTACCCGTGTCGTTCCTTCCCTATGGGAACTCACGGCTCCTCCTGATCCCGACCTCATTTTCAGGCGTGATGGCTGTGAAATGGTTCCCGTTGACATGGGGAAATCATTCGCCAATTTCATACATAAAAAGGATTTCCAGCCGGCCTCCAAGTCGAACATCAAAAAGGTGAGTGGCAGCTCGGGTGTTGCTGGGAGGGGACAGCAACGATGTCACTGGGCCCCGAGGGCCTTCTGCCCGCTCACTGGCATTTGTGCCCTAGATCTGTGCAGCTTTCAGCCTGTTTTGCTTTGGTTGATGTCTGCGCCGTTTGGAGGCATCGGTTTTCGTGGGCACACAAGTGCTTTATCACGTATAGGGATGTGTGTGAAGACAGCACTCAGCCTTTCCCTGTTGTCTTTCTTACTCTCCATACTCTTAAAACATTACTCAAGTTGATGAATACAGGACACAGCGTGGATCGCGACCCCCCGCCATGAATGATGTGCTGGACCAGGGATGTTGCCGGACCAAAGAGTCCCGGACTAGAGGTTCAACCTGTATATCCTTCTTTCGGTAAGGAGAACAAAATTGTACACAATACTCCAGGTGTGGTCTCACCTCTATAATTGCAGTACAATGTCTTTACTCTTGTAATCAAATCCTTATGTAATAAAGGCCAACATACCATTTGCTTTCTTCATTGCTTGCTGTACTTGCATGTTAACTTTCAGTGATTCGTGTACAAGGATACCCAGGTCCCTCTGAAGACCAATATTTCTCAATCTCTCACCATTTAAAAAAAAATACCCTGCCTTTCTCTTTTTCCTACCAAAATGGATAACTAAATTTTTCCACATTATATTTTATTTGCCATGTTCTTGCCCACTCACTTAGCCTGTCTATATCCCCTTGAAGCCTCTTTGCATCCTCCTCACAACTTGCATTCTCACCTAGCTTTGTATCAGCAAACTTGGATTTTGTGAACAGCTGAGGCCCAAGCACTGATACTTGCAGTACCCCGCTAATTACAGCCTGCCAACCCAAATATGACCCGTTTATTCCTACTCTCTGTTTTCTGTCTGTTAACCAATCCTCAAACTATGCTAGCATATTACACCCAATCCCATGAAGCCCAATTTTGTTTAATAACCTCTTATGTGGCACCTTATTGAATGCCTTTTGGAAATCCAAATACACCACGTCCACTGGTTCCCCCTTATCTATTCTACTAGTTACAACCTCAAAAAACTCCGGATTTGTCAAACATGATGTCCTTTCCAAAAAGCCATGTTGACTCTGCCCAATCTTATTTTCTAAGTGCCCTGTTACCAAGTCCTTAATAATAGATTCTAGTATCTTCCCGACTACTGATGTCAGGTTAACTGGTCTGTAGTTCCCTCCCTCCCTCCTTTCTTAAATAGTGGGGTTACATTTGCTACCTTCCAATCCACAGGAACCGTTCGAGAATCAATGGAATTTTGGAACAACCAATGCATCCACTATTTTTATAGCCACCTCTTTCAAAGCCCGAGGATGTAGGCCATCAGGTCCAGGGGATTTATCGGCTTTTAGTCCCATTAATTTCCCCAGTACCATTTTTTTACTAATACTAATTTCTTTCAGTTCCTCATTCTTGCTAGACTCTTGGTTCTCTACTATTTCCGGCAAGTTTTTTTGCATCTTCTTCCGTGAAGACAGACACAAAGTATTGGTTTAATTTCTCTGCCATTTTCTTATTCCCCATTATAATCTCTCCTGTCTCAGCCTGTAGGGGACCCATCTTTACTTCGCCAATCTTTTCCTTTTTTACATACCTTTGGAAGCTTTTACAGTCTGTTTTTATGTCTCTCACTAGTTTAAAAAAAAAAAAAATTTCTTGGTCCTCCTTTGCTGAATTCTAAAATCCTCTCAATCCTCAGGCTTACTATTCTTTTTGGCAACATTATAAGCCTTTCCTATCAGCCGACAAGGGCTCTAGTTTTGAACTTCAAGATTGGGGGGGAAAAACTTTTTATAAAAATCTTGAACTGGGTCTGTCTGGGAGTCCTGATGAGCCAAAAAATTCAATAAAGATAGATAGGAAGGATTGAAGCCCTAATGAAGTTGCAACAGAAACCTACTTGGGAAATACCTAGCACATAGGTTGGGAGAAGGAATATTGGGTCCAATTCTGGCCATGACTTGCATCAATTTTTTTTTTGGAGTAAGTTGTTTTTTCTGGCGCAGGTTAAAAAATGCCATTTTCCCCAAAAAATTTGCTCCAGAGTAAGTCAGTTAGGTACGATTTTTTTTTTTAAGTTCAGTTTTTTTTTTCCCCAAAAGGGGGCATTCCTAGACACTTACACCAGTTTTGGCCATTTATGCCATTTTGGCCAGCTAAAACTTACTCCAAATCGACTTGGGTCAGCGTATGTGGCCAGCTCTGAAAAACCTTGTGGGCAGTTAAGAAATCGGCACAGGTTACATTTAAAGCACCAAGACTTACAAAGCACTAAACAAAGCACAAAAATAAGCATTCAATAATAAAAATACAAGGAAGCTGAGGACCACACCAAGACTTACAAAGCACTAAACAAACCACAAAAAGTAATAAGCAATCAATCAATAATAAAAAACAGAAGTCCTACCTTTATCCATCAAAACACTTTTTCTCCTCCGCGCCCCACCACCGCCCCCCCCACCCAATCAAAACTCTCAATCAATAAATAAAAAATAAAACTGAAGTCCCACCTCGGCCCGGGAACTCAGCCGGCCAGTGCGGGAGGCCACTCGACCGGGGATAGGGGCAAAGATCGAGGCGTCCCTTCGGTTGGGGATAGGGGCTGCGAGCATCGGGTCTTGCTCAAAGCCCGCAGGGAGGGCAGGAGCATGCGCGCAGACTTCACTGCACATGCGCGCAGCTGCCGGCAGTGTTTTCTGTGCTGGGCTGTTGCTCTGCCCCCCCACCTCACTATGTACGCCACGCGGGGACACCGCTGGGGCCTTTTTTTTTGGCGCCATTTCCAGTGCGCAAAGTCGGCGCATTTAAGGTAAGTGCGCCGAAAAAAGGGGTTGGGGAAAATTGGGCCCATTATTACTGCTTTCTAGCTTCCTACTGAGTATTTCTCTTTATGGGACCCTAAAAACATCAGTAAAAACTGAGATACAGTACAAGCTTTGGATGGTAGAGGAGGACGGAGATGGCGGACTGAAGGCCCTGGATTTGAAAGCGGATGATTGGGATCCATGTTATTTAGAAGCAAAGGCAGTCAATGTTAATCTCCTGTGAAACACATCTGCACAAGATGTAAAGACCTCTTCATTTCTTCACATTTGAATTGAGTGGACAGATCAGGCCCAAGCATAAAATCATCTTTCTGAAAGATCTCGATCACCCAGCCTCAAAACCTCTGGACCAGATCTTCGCAAGGACTTATACCTCATTCAAACGAGGCAAGAGCTGTTGACTAAATATAGCATGCCTAACTGTAGATAGTACCTATATGGTAACTAAGCCAATCAGAGTTTGTCTAGCTGTGAGGCAATCCAAGAATTGTACTTGAGATGATATTTCTGCTAAATCAGCACTTTGACTCAGCATTCTTATCGAAGGCAGAAAACCTTAAAAAAAAAGGGAATTCTTCTCCAGATAAAGAACAAATGAGAGAAGTTGAAGAAATCAGCTTGTGTCTCAGCAAAAAGGCCAACATATGGAAAACATGATTACAGATGCACAGAGTTGTGTGTCTCTCAGCAGTATTATGACAGAACTAAAAATTAGCAGCTAAGCTTAGGACATGATTTGCTTTGATTTAAAAACTTTTTTAAAAAAAAGTTAAGCACAGTTAACAGTAATCAATATTGTGCAACAGCTTATAACTGTTGTATTATCCTGCTCTTCAATTTCCCAGTAACATCTTGCTCAATTTAACATATGACAATTGGGAATTACATTTCAAGTAGACCCATGGTATGAGGAAAGATGCATGTAAAAAGGTCACTTAGTATGCTGAGATGGTCAACACAAGCTTATGCTTGTTGACTGATCTACATCTCTAGGTCAGGGTAGAGGAGGCGTTGGGGACCGAGACACTTGAACCTTCCATTCAGATCTGTTCCCGACCCCAGACAATTTTCTGGGCATTCAATCACTTAAATGCAGGATTCAAGACTTCTGACAAAATGGGACCTGTGCTACCTCCCCCTATGAGGCCTGTTATAGCCAGTGTCTTCACCAACACAAAGTCATACACTAATTCTCAGCAAACTCTACTGCTGTTTCCCTGTACCCCATTCATGAGTTAAATCCTTTCCCGTCAAATTGCTTCTTCGCTTTGCCCCCGACGAAGAACTTAAGAACATAAGAAATAAGAGGAGTAGGCCATTTAGCCCCTTGAGCCTGCTCCGCCATTCAATAAGCTGATCTGATCATGGACTCAGCTCCACTTCCCTTCCCGTTCCCCATAACCCTTTATTCCCTTATCGCTCAAAAATCTGTCTATCTCCACCTTAAATATATTCAATAACAGCTCTCTGGGACAGAGAATTCCATAGATTTACAACCCGCAGAAAAAATTTCTCCTCATCTCAGTTTTAAATTGGCGGCCCCTTATTCTAAGACTATGTCCCCTAGTTTTAGTTTCCCCTATGAATGGAAATATCCTCTCTGCATCCACCTCGTCGAGCCCCCGCATTATCTTAGTTTCAAAAAGATCACCTCTGATTAGAAACACAGAAAATAGGTGGAGTAGGCCATTCTGCTCTTCGAGCCTGCACCACCATTCAACAAAATCATGGCTGATCATTCTCCTCAGTACCTCTTTCCTTCTTTCTCTCCATACCCCTTGATCCTTTTAGCCATAAGGGCCATATCTAACTCCCTCTTGAATATATCCAATGAACTGGCATCAACAACTCTCTGCGATAGGGAATTCCACAGGTTAACAACTCTGAGTGAAGAAGTTTCTCCTCATCTCAGTCCTAAATGGTTTACCCATTATCCTGAGACTGTGTACCCTGGTTCTGGACTTCCCCAACATCAGGAACATTCTTCCTGCATCGAACCTGCCAGTCCTATCAGAATTTTACACGTTTCTATGAGATCCCCTCTCATCCTTCTAAACTCCAGTGAATACAGGCCCAGTCGATCCAATCTCTCCTCATATGTCAATCCTGCCATCCCAGCAATCAGCCTGATGAACCTTCGCTGCACTCCCTCAATAGCAAGAACGTCCTTCCTCAGATTAGGAGACCAAAACTGAACACAATATTCCAGGTGTGGACTCACCAAGGCCCTGTACAACTGCAGTAAGACCCCCCTGCTCTTATACTCAAATCCCCTAGCTATGAAGGCCAATATACCATTTGCCTTCTTCACCGCCTGCTGTACCTGCATGCCAACTTTCAATGACTGATGTATCATGACACCCAGGTGTCGTTGCACCTCCCCTCTTCCTAATCTGCAGTCATTCAGATAATATTCTGCCTTCGTGTTTTTGCCCCCAAAGTGGATAACCTCACATTTATCTACATTATACTGCATCTGCCATGCAGTTGCCCACTCACCTAACCTGTCCAAGTCACACTGCAGCCTCTTCGCATCCTCACAGCTCACACCGCCACCCAGCTTGGTGCCATCTGCAAACTTGGAGATATTACACTCAATTCCTTCACTAAAATCATTAATGTATATTGTAAATAGTTGGGGTCCCAGCACTGAGCCTGCCATTCTGAAAAGGACCCGTTTATCCCGACTCTCTGATTCCTGTCTGCCAACAGTTCTCTATCCACATCAGTATATTACCCCCAATGCCATGCACTTTGACTTTGCACACCAATCTCTTGTGCGGGACCTTGTCAAAAGCCTTTTGAAAGTCCAAATACACCATATCCACTGGTTCTCCCTTGTCCACTCTACTAGTTAGATTTGCCAAGCATGATTTCCCTTTCATAAATCCATGCTGACTTGGACCGATCCTGTCACTGCTTTCCAAATGCGCTGCCATTTCATCTTTTAATAATCGATTCCAACATTTCCCCCACTACTGATGTCGGGCTAACTGGTCTATAATTACCAGTTTTCTCTCTCCCTCCTTTTTAAAAAAGTGGTGTTACATTAGCTACCCTCCAGTCCAGAGGAACTGATCCAGAGTCGATAAGACTGTTGGAAAATGATCACCAATGCATCCACTATTTCTCAGGCCACTTCCTTAAGTACTCTGGGATGCAGACTATCAGACCCTGGGGATTTATCTGCCTTCAATCCCATCAATTTCCCGAACACAATTTCTCGTCTAATAAGGATTTCCTTCAGTTCCTCCTGCTCACTAGACCCTCGGTCCCCTAGTATTTCCAGAAGGTTATTTGTGTCTTCCTTCGTGAAGACAGAACCAAAGTATTTGTTCAATTGGACTGCCATTTCTTTATTCCCCATTATAAATTCACCTGAATCTGACTGCAAGGGACCTACATTTGTCTTCACTAATCTTTTCCTCTTCACATATCTATAGAAGCTTTTGCAGTCAGTTTTTATGTTCCCGGCAAGTTTCCTCTCATACTCTATTTTCCCCCTCCTAATTAAACCCTTTGTCGTCCTTGCTGAATTCTAAATTTCTCCCAGTCCTCAGGTTTGCTGCTTTTTCTGGCCAATTTATATGCCTCTTCCTTGGATTTAACACTATCCTTAATTTCCCTTGTTAGCCACGGTTGAGCCACCTTCCCCGTTTTATTTTTACTCCAGACAGGGATGTACAATTGTTGAAGTTCATCCATGTGATCTTTAAATGTTTGCCATTGCCTATCCACCGTCAACCTTAAAGTATCATTCACCAGTCTATTCTAGCCAATTCACGTCTCATACCATCGAACTCCAAAGAGTATAGGCCCAACCTATCTTCATAAGTCAACCCCCTCATCTCCGGAATCAACCTTGTGAACCTTCTCTGAACAATCTCCAATGCAAGTATATCCTTCCTTAAATATGGAAACCAAAACTGTACGCAGCACTCCAGGTGTGGCCTCACCAATAACCTGTACGATTGTAGCAGGACTTCTCTGCTTTTATACTCTATCCCCCTTGCAATAAAGGCCAACATTCCATTTGCCTTCCCGATTACTTGCTGTATCTGCATGCTAACTTTTTGTGTTTCATGCACAAGGACCACCAGGTCTCTTTGGACTGCAGCACTTTGTAATTTTCTCCATTTAAATTATAATTTGCTTTTCTATTATTTCTGCCAAAGTGGATAACCTCACATTTTCCCACATTATACTCCATCTGCCAAATTTTTGCCCACTCACTTAGCCTGTCTATATCCCTCTGCAGATTTTTTGTGTCCTCCTCACACTTGGCTTCCCCACCCATCTTTGTATCATCAGCAAACTTGGCTACATTACACTCGGTCCTTTCATCCAAGTCATTAATATAGATTGTCAATAGTTGAGGACCCAGCACCGATCCCTGCGGCACCCCACTAGTCACTGTTTGCCAACCGGAAAATGACCCATATATCCCAACTCTCTGTTTTCTGTAGTTAGCCAATCCTCTATCCATGCTAATATATTACCTCCAACCCCGTGAGCTTTTATCTTGTGCAGTAACCTTTTATGTGGCACCTTATCAAATGCTTTCTGAAAATCAAAATACACATCCACTGGTTCCCCCTTACCCACCCTGCTCATTCAAGCCTTGAAGAACTCCAGCAAATTTGTCAAACATGATTTCCCTTTCATAAAATCATGCTAACTCTGCTTGATTGAATCATGCTTTTCCAATTGCCCCGCTGCTGCTTCCTTAATAATTATTACAGCATTTTCCCCAATGACACGTGTTAGGCTAACTGGTCGATAGTTTCCTGCTTTTTGTCTGCTTCCTTTTTTTAAAAAATAGGGGCACTACATTTGCAGTTTTCCAATCTGTTGGGACCGCCCCAGAATCCGGTGAATTTTGGAAGGTTACAACCAATGCATTCACTATCTTTGCAGCCACTTCTCTTAAGATCCTGGGATGTAAGGCATCAGGTCCAGAGGACTTGTCCGTCTTTAGTCCTATTATTTTACCTAGTACTACTTCATTAGTGACTACACCAATTATTTTCAGCAGCCCTATGTACCCTCACTCAAATGGAGGCCGAAAGAGATTTAGAGGTCTATGTATACAAATTAAAATGTAGTCGTCAGAAATTCTCCCCCTAATTTTTTGGGGGGTATGCGCCCCTTTAACGGGCTGAGCAGCCCAATATTTGGGCTAGACTTTCCACTTGGTGGCTAAGGCCGAAAAAAAATGAGCCTTGTTCCAGCGACGTGGGACGTATTGCCCGTGCTGATCGCCTGCTCACGGCCCATTTTTCTTTTTTGCGATTTTCCACTCGGCCTTAGCCCAGCAATGTCAAATGGGCGATGTGATTTCTCAGCGATCGCCCAAAGAAAACAAAAGTGAATGAAAAAAGAAGCTTCCCTCGCAACGCATTACTGCGCGTGTGCAGGTTGATGCCCCTTCCCGCGTTGAGAGGTCAAGGGTCTTCATACATGCTCAGAAGCTCTGTGTGGGTCTGGGGTGTGGGGGGAGCGGGAGAGAGAGAGAGAGAGAGAGAGAGAGAGAGAGAGAGAGAGAGAGAGAGAGAGAGAGAGAGAGAGAGAGAGAGAGAGAGAGAGAGAGTGAGAGAGAGTGTGAGTGAGAGAGAGTCTGGGGGGTGGGGGAGAAAGAGAGAGAGAGAGAGAGAGAGAGAGAGAGAGAGAGAGAGAGAGAGAGAGAGAGAGAGAGAGAGAGAGAGAGGAAGCAGGTATTTTGACAAAGCCTTAAATCATATAAATTTAAAGAATGGAGGGATCTGCAGAAAGGCGAAGGGCCAAAAGCCCTTCAGCAAGGAGACCAATGGCCCTAGTGAACAGTATTAGCGCGAGGTTTGAGGATCTGACACGGGGTGGGCATGGGAAACCTCCACCCCACACATATTGGAGGATTTGGGCAGAGATTGCCGACGTGGTCATGTCGGCATCCAATGAAGCCCAGACACCAGACCAGTGCTGCAAAAGATGGAACAGTCTACTGGCGGCTGCAAGAATAAGTTGAAATTTAAATTTGAAATCATCCATATTTATTATTTAATGATGAATGGAAATTCTAATTAGAATCTGCAATGTTATCTCGTAATCTTTAAGCATGACTAAATAATTAAATTAGGATTAAATTATTATTACATTTATGCACCGCAACATAAATTTGAATGTTACAATATGAAATATCTTATTCCTATGCAATGTAGTGCAAACTTGTAATTGAACTTATAAATCTGTCAGTCCTAAATGTTTATTGCCAAATTATGCTGTGCCATGTTACCTCATCTAATACAGAAGAAGATATCCATCAACCAGTGAGAGCAATGCAGGACGGGCGGGGGCTGTGCCATGCTGCAGTTGCTCACCGCCTACGAAGAGCTTGCAGTGGCCTTGGTCGGGCCAGAAAGCCATTCGGTCACAACCCGTGATGTGGTCGAATCCACCCTAGAGTCACGTGAGTAATGAGAACTGTGCATTGTGTAATGTGTGAATCAATAGCAAATATTTGTTACGCGGGTAATCCTATGCAATGATAATTATATATCAAATTTAAAAGTGAGTTATACTATTGAGATGTACTATTGATCTTCAAATGAGGTCATGTTAGGCCTGGTGAGTGCTTGTGCATATGGGCTAATGATAATGTTTTGAGTTCTTGAAAAATTGAGATGAATTGATTTGCATTGTTAAACGTTGTTTATAACTTCCATTTGTCTTTCAAAGGTCAACAAGTGTTACTGGAGTCAACTGACACGTCCACTGAACAATCAGAAGCTCCCAGGAGGAAGAGCCAGTGCAGACTCCTGCTGCTGCTGTGCATGAGCAGGAGCAGGAGCAGCAGATTTAATTTTTGTGTGTGGCAGGGGCGGGGGGGGGGGGTTGGGAAAACAACCTCCTGCTTTCTCTTTAGAGATAGATGAGGCACCAGGACCAAGCGGTGATGCCAAGGCGCGTGACATTGCAGACGCTGACCCCACGGCGGTCCGGTCAGCATGATATGCACTCGTCTGCCACGGAGGACCAGACGGAGACCTTACTTCCCTGTGCAGGGAGACGGTCGCGACCTTATCCAGGGGTTCGCGGGTTTCTCAGCCGATTGGAGCCAGTTCTCCTCTCCACAACCTGCAGCGAGTTCTGCTCGCGCATCTCCAGCTAGTCTTCTGAGCAGTCACAGACTGCTCGGGAGACGTTGGAGGTGATCAGGAAGCAGACAGACACGTTGCTGGCTGGACACGGCGCTGCACCCCAAGGTGTCGTGTCCACTCGCAGCGAGACCTCAAGCACACAAGCGAGTACGCAGGACATAGTTCCTCCTGACTCGGAAGTAGAGCCTGAGGCTTCTGCTCCGTTACCTCCACCATGGCAGGAAGTCTTGCCATCCCACTCTGCACGACGTTTTGGTGTCAGTCTGCGTAGACCAAAACGGACGGGCGCGGTTCGAACACTGGGTTGGACAGGATCTGGAGGGAAACATGGCCGCAGGTAGGGAGGGTGGAGTGCTTTTCAATAAGTTCACTTGTTATCACTTTATTATTCTCTTGTAATTGTTACTAAATTGGGCACTTGTATTCAATATTTAAATGTTCACTTGTTATCATTACTTAACTGTTCACTTTCCATTCTTACTGAAATGGTCACTTGTTATCATTGCCTAAATGGTCACTTGTTATTGATAGAGAATTCAAGTTCTGCAGCCTGGCTGCAGTTTTGAGAAAACACAGACCACATTGCATTAAGTCATCAATCAACTTGACATTTTAGGACCTTGGGGAGCGAGCCAATTAAAGGTTAACAGACTATCAATTGAGCCAATAATGTCAAAGGAGAGTTATTTTCTGTAAATTGAACCAGGTATAAGTACAGCCATTTTGACCATGTGGTCTCAGAAGGGCAAAGGCCTGGCTTAAAGCCAAGTTTGTTGCTGCTGCCAGAATAAAGTTACATTAAAACAACAATCGGAGTTCGCATTTCATTGGAAATTAAGAGATATAACAATTTTGGCGTCACGAACACGATTGCTGAGGGAAGAAACTGAATTTTGGACATCGGACCGACATACTGAGGTAAGGACTCCTCTTTATAAAAGTCCTCGGTCAAAAGTCTAAATTCGCCTCTCCTTCTACGCGATTCCGAAAGCCTCCGGTTTGCGAACCCGGTTTGGTAGTCTGCTCGAGGTCCCATAGACATCTAACTTCGGCGGTGTGTTAGTTAATTAATCACCGACCTACTGATCGGCTGGAAAGCCTATGACTCGAGACCCCAGTAAAGAAATCAGTATTATGGCAGCAGGAGATAAAAGCAAAGAATTGCCGACAACTGTTAAAGGCGGGCAGGCACCACCTGAGGTTTCGATAGATGAAATCCTCAAACAGTTGAAAGAATACATAGAGCAACAATTCGACTTATCTAAAACCTGTATTAAGATCGAACAAAAATACGGTACCTCCAAAGGACAATGGTCCTTGGACGAGATTAAAAGGGTCTGGGGAAAAACGACCCGTATGAAAAATAAAGAGCGAACGAGATGGTCCCTAGCCATTATGGGACAGATCCGAAAGCGGAATGAAATTATAATGCGTTCCCAACATGATCGAGAACTGACCAGTACAAAGGACCAACTGCAAGCTGTTTGTGCACAGCTGCGACAGAAAAGACTTGAACTTGAAAAATCGGAAGCGGAAGTTAAAGAGCTTAAAGGTGAAATTAAAGAATGGAAAAAATAATTCGGTCAAGAAACGGTAATCAGAAAAGGAAAATGTATCAGTCAATTCCCAGGGTACCCATGTTTGGATAAATTAAAAGCGCAAACCCGAAGACACGACCAAGGAATACATACGGATTCTGAATCCTCTGACAATACAGGGTCGGAGGATGAAGAATTAGGGGTGCGCTTTGCCCAGTTTAAAAAAAAAGACGAGTTGTAGTCAAATCAGAAGAGACTGCGGATGAGGGCGGAACCAAAAAAACAAAGAAAAGGGTGTATGCAGAATATTTAGTTCATGATCCGGCAGACCCAGAGAAAATTGATAAATGGTCCAAGGAGTTGCCCAATCCAAAGAAAGGGGGAGTGAAAACGTAGGACCAATTGGACCACTGAAGAAATATACATCAACTTCATGCCTGGGACGGAGTGCAAATTTTGACCACAATGGTACCAAAAACACAGGGAAGAAAATTGCACGACAAGGTAGAAGCAGCTTTGGGGCAGGATGAGCAAGAATTAATCGCAGGATGGGAGGCGATTAAACACTGGCTGCAAGCCTTCAGACCAGCTAAAACAGACTGGGGAAAAATTGCAGCCTGCCAACAGAAAGGAACAGAGGAGGTCCTGGAGTATGACGAGCGGTTTAGATGCACGTGGCCAGAACATTCGGGTATGAATAATACGGATGAGGAAATGGATGAACAAGTGTTTGGACCCCTGAAAGCAGCTTTCATGGCAGGTCTAAAGCCAGAACGGTCCAAGATGCTTAAGGTAGTGTTACCGGACTGGGAAGGTAGAGGAATTACCTTTGCAGCATTGGTGGATCGATGTAACCAATTAGATCGGGATATGGGAGCTAAAGTCCGAGCCCTGCAGGCTGAGGGATGGAAATCCCAGGATTCCGATAAACAGTTATTCTGAAAATTACCCGGAAAATGTCATTATTGTGGGAAAGGTGGTCACTGGGCCAAGACGTGCAGGGCAAAACAGCAAGGTCGCGGCTGGGGAAGAGGACGCAGCCAGGGATACAATTCAGCCAACAAACCAGGCTTGTCACAAGATACCGACCTCAGAGGCATTTAAGCGACTGACAATACAACAACAGAAGGAGTTACTTAGGATAGCAAAAAACGATTAGACCCCACCCTGGCCACCCTCCTCGCACTAATACAACAAAGGGGAGATGGGCTATATAAGAATATAAGAATTAGGAACAGGAGTAGGCCATCGAGCCCCTCGAGCTTGCTCCGCCATTCAACAAGGTCATGGCTGATCTGGCCGTGGACTCAGCTCCACTTACCCGCCCGTTCCCCATAAACTCTTAATTCCCTTATTGGTTAAAAATCTATTTATCTGTGACTTGAATACATTCATTGAGCTAGCCTCAACTGCTAACTTGGGCAGAGAATTCCACAGATTCACAACCCTCTGGGAGAAGAAATTCCTTCTCAACTCGGTTTTAAATTGGCTCCCCCGTATTTTGAGGCTGTGCCCCCTAGTTCTAGTCTCCCCGACCAGTGAAAACAACTTCTCTGCCTCTATCTTGTCTATCCCTTTCATTATTTTAAATGTTTCTATAAGATCACCCCTCATCCTTCTGAACTCCAACGAGTAAAGACTCAGTCTACTCAATCTATCATCATAAGGTAACCCCCTCATCTCTGGAATCAGCCTAGTGAATCGTCTCTGTACCCCCTCCAAAGCTAGTATATCCTTCCTTAAGTAAGGTGACCAAAACTGCACGCAGTACTCCAGGTGCGGCCTCACCAATACCCTATACAGTTGCAGCAGGACCTCCCTGCTTTTGTACTCCATCCCTCTCGCAATGAAGGCCAACATTCCATTCACCTTCCTGATTACCTGCTGCACCTGCAAACTAACTTTTTGGGATTCATGCACAAGGACCCCCAGGTCCCTCTGCACCGCAGCATGTTGTAATTTCTCCCCATTCAAATAATATTCCCTTTTACTGTGTTTCTTCCCCCATGATGGATGACCTCACACTTTCCGACATTGTATTCCATCTGCCAAACCTTAGCCCATTCGCTTAACCTATCCAAATCTCTTTGCAGCCTCTCCGTGTCCTCTACACAACCCGCTTTCCCACTAATCTGTGTGTCATCTGCAAATTTTGTTACACTACACTCTGTCCCCTCTTCCAGGTCATCTATGTATATTGTAAACAGTTGAGGTCCCAGCACCGATCCCTGTGACACACCACTAACCACCGATTTCCAACACGAAAAGGACCCATTTATCCCGACTCTCTTTCTGTTAGCCAGCCAATTCTCTATCCATGCTAATACATTTCCTCTAACTCCGCGTACCTTTATTTTCTGCAGTAACCATTTGTGTGGCACCTTATCGAATGCCTTTAGAAAATCTAAATACACCACATCCCGGTGTATTTAGACGTGGCCGATAAAGGCTCAGCAGTCGGGCAGCCGGGGAGCGTCGAGAGAGGCGGGAGTCGGCGAGAGGCAACGGCCTACAAAGGCTCAGCAGTCGGGCAGTCCGGGGAGCGTCGAGAGAGGCGGGAGTCGGCGAGAGGCAGCGGCCTATAAAGGCTCAGCAGTCGGGCAGTCCGGGGAGCGTCGAGAGAGACGGGAGTCGGCGGCCTATAAAGGCTCAGCAGTTGGGCAGTCCGGAGAGCGTCGAGAGAGGCGGGAGTCGGCGAGAGGCAGCGGCCTATAAAGGCTCAGCAGTCGGGCAGTCCGGGGAGCGTCGAGAGAGGCGGGAGTCGGCGAGAGGCAGCGGCCTATAAAGGCTCAGCAGTCGGGCAGTCCGGGGAGCGTCGAGAGAGGCGGGAGTCAGCGGCCTATAAAGGCTCAGCGGTCTGGGGAGCGTCGAGAGAGGCGGGAGTTGGCGAGAGGCAGCGGCCTATAAAGGCTCAGCAGTCGGGCAGTCCGGGGAGCGTCGAGAGAGGCGGGAGTCGGCGAGAGGCAGCGGCCTATAAAGGCTCAGCAGTCGGGCAGTCCGGGGAGCGTCGAGAGAGGCGGGAGTCGGCGAGAGGCAGCTGCCTATAAAGGTTCAGCAGTCGGGCAGTCCGGGGAGCGTCGAGAGAGGCGGGAGTCGGCGGCCTATAAAGGCTCAGCAGTCGGGCAGTCCAGGGAGCGTCGAGAGAGGCATGCTTGCACAGCTCCAGCTGGGAGAGAAAGCAAAAAAGTAGTAGAAAGAAATCAAAAGGTGACGTCACAGCCAAGGGGGAAAGTGATTGGCGAGTAGCTTTTCTTTTTCTTTCTTTTTTATATCAGTCAGTAACTTTTAACATTGTTGTTGCCAATTTAAGTGTATCTCAGGGTTAAGTCATGGCAGGGGAGCTCGGTCACATGATATGCTCCTCCTGTACCATGTGGGAACTCAGGGACACTCCCGGTGTCCCTGACGACTACATCTGCGGGAAGTGTATCTGCCTCCAGCTCCTGACGGACCGCGTTGCGGAATTGGAGCTGAGGGTGGATTCACTTTGGAGCATCCACGATACTGAGAATGACGTGAGTAGCACGTGCAGCGAGTTGGTCTTACCGCAGGAGAAGGGTCCACAGCCAGCTAGGGAATGGAAGACCAGCAGGAAGAGTAGTGCAAGTAAAGTAGTGCAGGGGTCCACTGTGGTCATCCCCCTGCAAAACAGATACACTGCTTTGAGTACTGTTGAGGGGGATGACTCATCAGGGAAGGGCAGCAGCAGCCAAGTTCGTGGCTGGCTCTGTTGCACAGGAGGGCAGGAAAAAGAGTGGGAGAGCGATAGTGATAGGGGATTCAATTGTGAGGGGAATAGCTAGGCATTTCTGCGGCTGCAACCGAGACTCCAGGATGGTATATTGCCTCCCTGGTGCAAGGGTCAAGGATGTCTCGGAGCGGGTGCAGGACATTCTAAAAAGGGAGGGAGAACAGCCAGTTGTCATGGTGCACATTGGTACCAACGACATAGGTTTAAAAAAAGGGATGAGGTCCTACAAAACGAATTTAAGGAGCTAAGAGCTAAATTAAAAAGTAGGACCTCAAAAGTAGTAATCTCGGGATTGCTACCAATGCCATGTGCTAGTCAGAGTAGGAATCGCAAGATAGCGCAGATGAATAAGTGGCTTGAGCAGTGGTGCAGCAGGGAGGGATTCAAATTCCTGGGGCATTGGAACCGGTTCGGGGGGGGGGGGGGGCGGGTGGGACCAGTACAAACCAGACGGTCTGCACCTGGGCAGGACCGGAACCAATGTCCTAGGGGGAGTGTTTGCTAGTGCTGTTGGGGAGGAGTTAAACTAATATGGCAGGGGGATGGGAACCAATGCAGGGAGACAGAGGGAAACAAAAAGGAGACAAAAGCAAAAGACAGAAAGGAGATGAGGAAAAGTGGAGGGGAGAGAAACACAAGGCAAAGAACAATAAGGGCCACTGTACAGCAAAATTTTAAAAGGACAAAGGGTGTTAAAAAAACAAGCCTGAAGGCTTTGTGTCTTAATGCAAGGAGTATCCGTAATAAGGTGGATGAATTAACTCTGCAAATAGATGTTAACAAATATGATGTGATTGGGATTACAGAGACGTGGCTCCAGGATGATCAGGGCTGGGAACTCAACATCCAGGGGTATTCAACATTCAGGAAGGATAGAATAAAAGGGAAAGGAGGTGGGGTAGCATTGCTGGTTAAAGAGGAGATTAATGCAATAGTTAGGAAGGACATTAGCTTGGACGATGTGGAATCTATATGGGTAGAGCTGCAGAACACCAAAGGGCAAAAAACATTAGTGGGAGTTGTGTACAGACCTCCAAACAGTAGTAGTGATGTTGGGGAGGGCATCAAACAGGAAATTAGGGGTGCATGCAATAAAGGTGCAGCAGTTATAATGGGTGACTTTAATATGCACATAGATTGGGCTAACCAAACTGGAAGCAATACGGTGGAGGAGGATTTCTTGGAGTGCATAAGGGATGGTTTTCTAGACCAATATATCGAGGAACCAACTAGGGGGGAGGCCATCTTAGACTGGGTGTTGTGTAATGAGAGGATTAATTAGCAATCTCGTTGTGCGAGGCTCCTTGGGGAAGAGTGACCATAATATGGTGGAATTCTGCATTCGGATGGAGAATGAAACAGTTAATTCAGAGACCATGGTCCAGAACTTAAAGAAGGCTAACTTTGAAAGTATGAGGCGTGAATTGGCTAGGATAGATTGGCGAATGATACTGAAGGGGTTGACTGTGGATGGGCAATGGCAGACATGGATGAACGACAACAATTGTACATTCCTGTCTGGCGTAAAAATAAAAAAGGGAAGGTGGCTCAACCGTGGCTATCAAGGGAAATCAGGGATAGTATTAAAGCCAAGGAAGTGGCATACAAATTGGCCAGAAATAGCAGCGAACCCAGGGACTGGGAGAAATTTAGAACTCAGCAGAGGAGGACAAAGGGTTTGCTTCGGGCAGGGAAAATGGAGTACGAGAAGAAGCTTGCAGGGAACATGAAGACGGATTGCAAAAGTTTCTATAGATCTGTAAAGAGAAAAAGGTTAGTAAAGACAAATGTAGGTCCCCTGCAGTCAGAATCAGGGGAAGTCATAACTGGGAACAAAGAAATGGTAGACCAATTGAACAAGTACTTTGGTTCGGTATTCACTAAGGAGGACACAAACAACCTTCCGGATATAAAAGGGGTCAGAGGGTCTAGTAAGGAGGAGGAACTGAGGGAAATCCTTATTAGTCTGCAAATTGTGTTGGGGAAATTGATGGGATTGAAGGCCGATAAATCCCCAGGGCCTGATGGACTGCATCCCAGAGTACTTAAGGGAGGTGGCCTTGGAAATAGCGGATGCATTGACAGTCATTTTCCAACATTCCATTGACTCTGGATCAGTTCCTATCGAGTGGAGGGTAGCCAATGTAACCCCACTTTTTAAAAAAAGGAGGGAGAGAGAAAACAGGGAATTATAGACCAGTCAGCCTGACCTCGCTAGTGGGTAAAATGATGGAATCAATTATTAAGGATGTCATAGCAGCGCATTTGGAAAGAGGTGACATGATAGGCCCAAGTCAGCATGGATTTGTGAAAGGGAAATCATGCTTGACAAATCTTCTGGAATTTTTTGAGGATGTTTCCAGTAGAGTGGACAAGGGAGAACCAGTTGATGTGATATATTTGGACTTTCAGAAGGCTTTCGACAAGGTCCCACACAAGAGATTAATGTGCAAAGTTAAAGCACATGAGATTGGGGGTAGTGTGCTGACATGGATTGAGAACTGGTTGTCAGACAGGAAGCAAAGAGTAGGAGTAAATGGGGACTTTTCAGAATGGCAGGCAGTGACTAGTGGGGTACCGCAAGGTTCTGTGCTGGGGCCCCAGCTGTTTACACTGTACATGAATGATTTAGACGAGGGGATTAAATGTAGTATCTCCAAATTTGCAGATGACACTAAGTTGGGTGGTAGTGTGAGCTGCGAGGAGGATGCTCTGAGGCTGCAGAGTGACTTGGATAGGTTAGGCGAGTGGGCAAATGCATGGCAGATGAAGTATAATGTGGATAAATGTGAGGTTATCCACTTTGGTGGTAAAAACAGAGAGACAGACTATTATCTGAATGGTGACAGATTAGGAAAAGGGGAGGTGCAACGAGACCTGGATGTCATGGTACATCAGTCATTGAAGGTTGGCATGCAGGTATAGCAGGCGGTTAATAAAGCAAATGGCATGTTGGCCTTCATAGCGAGGGGATTTGAGTACAGGGGCAGGGAGGTGTTGCTACAGTTGTACAGGGCCTTGGTGAGGCCACACCTGGAGTATTGTGTACAGTTTTGGTCTCCTAACTTGAGGAAGGACATTCTTGCTATTGAGGGAATGCAGCGAAGGTTCACCAGACTGATTCCCGGGATGGTGGGACTGACCTATCAAAGACTGGATCAAATGGGCTTGTATTCACTGGAGTTCAGAAGAATGAGAGGGGGCCTCATAGAAACGTTTAAAATTCTGATGGGTTCAGACAGGTTAGTTGCAGGAAGAATGTTCTCAATGTTGGGGAAGTCCAGAACCAGGGGTCACAGTGTAAGGATAAGGGGTAAGCCATTTAGGACCGAGATAAGGAGAAACTTCTTCACCCAGAGAGTGGTGAACCTGTGGAATTCTCTACCACAGGAAGTTGTTGAGGCCAATTCACTAAATATATTCAAAAAGGAGTTAGATGAAGTCCTTACTACTAGGGGGATCAAGGGGTATGGCGAGAAAGCAGGAATGGGGTACTGAAGTTGCATGTTCAGCCATGAACTCATTGAATGGCGGTGCAGGCTAGAAGGGCCGAATGTCCTACTCCTGCACCTATTTTCTATGTTTCTATGTTTCTATCCATCGGTACACCTCTGTCCACCATGCTAGTTATATCCTCAAAGAATTCCAGTAAATTAGTTAAACATGATTTCCCCTTCATAAATCCACGCTGCGTCAGCTTGATTGCACTATTCCTATCTAGATGTCCCGCTATTTCTTCCTTAATGATAGTTTCAAGCATTTTCCCCACTACTGATGTTAAACTAACCGGCCTATAGTTACCTGCCTTTTGTCTGCCCCCTTTTTTAAACAGAGGCGTTACATTAGCTTCTTTCCAATCCGCTGGTACCTCCTCAGAGTCCAGAGAATTTTGGTAGATTATAACGAATGCATCCGCTATAACTTCCGCCATTTCTTAATACCCTGAGATGCATTTCATCAGGACCAGGGGACTTGTCTACCTTGAGTCCCATTAGCCTGTCCAGCACTACCCCCCTAGTGATAGTGATTGTCTCAAGGTCCTCCCTTCCCACATTCCTGTGACCAGCAATTTTTGGCATGGTTTGTGTGTCTTCCACTGTGAAGACCAAAGCAAAATAAATGTTTCAGGTCTCAGCCATTTCCACATTTCCCATTATTAAATCCCCCTTCTCATCTTCTAAGGGACCAACATATATAACTGTGATGGTGGGCGATAAGGATGTGGACTGTCTTTTAGACACAGTGGCGGAATTAACATGCTTACCCCTACAATATGGAGACTTTTTGCCGTTGAACGGTAGGGCACGTACAGCCTACAGAGTTGGGGGCCATAAAATGGAAATTAAAAGGACAACACCGGTACTTTTTGGGCCGGGTCCACATGAACTAACCATGCCGGTCTGGATTGGCCCCTTTTGGGAATAGACGTTCTAATCCAAATAGATTCATCGTTGCATTTCGAGAATGGTCGGGTGACATGGTCAATTAGAACTTTGAAGAAAGAAGAATTGAAGGAACACCCGATATGGGCTAAAGATAAGAACAATTGTGGCCTACTCCAGATGGAGCCTGTGTCATTTACCGGGACCAAGCCTCTATGCACTAAACAGTATCCCATCAGTCCAACTGCCATCGCGGGAATCTTACCGGTTATTCAGCAATTGGAGAAACAAGGGGTGCTTATTAAAACGCATTGCTCCTCCAATAGCCCCGTGTGGCCCGTACAGAAATCTAATGAGACTTGGCGTTTGACTGTCAATTATAGGAAAGCTAACCAGTGTATTGATCAAAAAGCTCCTTTGGTCGCAGATCCCTCCACCATTTTTAATGCCCTCAAACCGGAACATAAATATTTCTCGGTTATAGATATGGCCAACGGATTTTGGTCGGTGCCTCTGGCACTGGAGGTTCGACAGTGGTTTGCTTTCACTGTCCAAGGACAACGGTATACTTGGACCCGGTTACCGCAGGGTTTCCACAACAGCCCTACAGTATTCCACATGGCTTTACAAAGCCATTTGCGAGAATTACCTCCTGTCATCCAGTCATCCAATATGTAGACGATATCCTGCTAGCTTCAAACACGGAAGAACAACATGAACAAGATTTACGAGCTTTGCTGGAACACCTTTGGCTGAACGGACATAAAGCCAGCATCGACAAAGCACAAATATCCCAAGAAGAGGTTGTATACCTGGGACAAAAGATTTCACAAGGAAAGAGAGAACTTAACCAGGATAGAACTGCAGCCATTCAGGATGCTAAAAAAACCCAACACTATTCAGGAACTAAGGTCTTTTTTGGGATTGTGTAACTTTAACAGAAATTGGATTGACTCCTTCATACAATTTGCTCAACCATTGAATGATATCTTAAAGGGAAAACGTGCCTCGAAAGAAGCCATCACCCTCACTAAGGAACAGCAAGAGGCCTTCCCGAGTTTGAAAAAGGCTTTGTGTTCGGCACCGGCTCTGGGAATCACCGACAGTGGTAAGCCATTTGCCCTGTTTGTCCATGAGAAAGAAGGATACATGACAGCTATACTGACACAAGAACATGGGGATCGACAAAGACCTATTGGCTATTATTCGGCAAAACTGGATGCGGTAGCCCTCGGATGGGGAAGTTGCCAAGGGCCATGGAAGCTACATGTCGAGCGGTAATGATCATTGCGGGTCTAGTCCTCGACCAAAAGCTGATTGTCAAGTGTCCCCACACCGTATTCGCTTTGCTGTCTATGAATAGAATGTCTCAGGTGACAGCAGCTAGATGGACCCGCTGGACAGCAGTTTTGGAAGCTCCTAATCTCCATATCGTCTGGGCCAGCCCAGTTAATCCTGCAACTATGCTCCCAATGTCAGAATCGAGGGAGCAAGAGGGGGGAGAATGTGAAGAGCATGACTGCGTGGAGATTTTAAAAGAAACAGAAGCAGCAGCCTTAGCAGCAGAGGAGCCTCTGCACAACCCAGACCTCATCCTGTTTACAGATGGTTCCTCCTTTGTTGACAATGGTACCAGAAAAGCAGGATGGGCAGTTATAACCTTATGAGGTAGTGGCAAAAGGATGTTTACCCTCAGGAACGTCAGCACAACAGGTTGAGTTACAGGCCCTGTCAGAAGCATGTCGAATAGCAGAAGGACAGACAGCTAATGTCTACACAGATTCGCGTTATGCTTTTGGAGTCGCTCACGACTTTGGTCTGTTATGGCGGAAAAGGGGATTCCTCACTGCTGCTGGTACACCTATCCGAAATGGAAAAGAAGTCAGAGACTTACTGGAGGCCATACAATTACCTCAGGAAGTGTCCATCCTGAAGTGTAAGGCCCATACCAAGGAAAATACCACGGAAGCACAGGGAAATGCCCTAGCCGATCAGGCAGCTAAAGATGCCGCCTCACAGGGCACTCCCCCAGAAGAACCAACACAGATGTGCAGATTGAAAGCACTCAGGACTCTGACACGAGACCTTCAAACAATGCAAGGCGAGTGCTCCAGAGAGGAAAAATGGACATGGACTGAGACAGGAATTAAGCTATGTGAAGATGGTGTCTGGAGACAAAGAGTTACCGAGAAGCCAGTCGCGCCACAAGCGTTTATGCCTTTTTTAGCCCAACAGATCCACTCGTGGGGACACTTGGCTTCACAACAGATGACGGCATGGTTCCAGAAAAGCTGGTGGGGTCGGGGATTTAAAAATAGCTGGTAGTGGACCGCTATGTGGTAAGCCAGAAAAATAATTCTGGACCTTGCCCCTGTCGGACTATTCCAGCATCTGCAGGTTGATTATATCTCTCTTCCTTCATGCCAAGGATACACTAACATTCTTGTCATGGTCGACAGATTCTCTAGATGGGTAGAAGCTGTCCCAACTAAAACAGCCACAGCCAATCACACTGCAAAGGATTACATTCCCCAATGGGGAGTCCCGAGAAGCATTGACTCAGATCAGGGAACGCACTTCACAGGTGCTGTCTGCAAGAAGTTTGTGGGTTACTGAACATTACGTGGGATTTACACTGTCCTTATCATCCACAATCATCAGGACAAGTGGAGCGAATGAATTGAACTCTGAAACAACGGCTTGCCAAATATCACCAAGAAGGAACACCATGGCCCCAGGCACTACCAATAGTGCTATGTAGCATTAGGGCAACCCCAAACAGAACTACAGGTCTTAGCCCATTTGAAATTATAACAGGAAGACCCATGTCGCTGCCAGGAACTATCGATTTAAGGAAAGCTGATGTTCACTTAATGAGTGACACTTTGTTATCATACTGTCAGAACCTAACCAATGCTATTACTTCTGTTTCCCGACAGGTATCGGCAGCTTGGGGTAATCCATCCGAAGGAGGACACGACATCATCCCGGGAGTCTGGGTGTATGTGAAAAAGTTGCACAAAGAACCTTTGGGTGCCAAGTGGGAGGGACCTTATCATCAAGTGTTATCGACCACCCAGGCAGCTGTTAAAGTCTATGGAAAGAAAGCCTGGATCCACGCTTCACACATTAAACGAGCACCCGTAACTGAAGCTGAAATCTAATAAGGACAATTACTTTTTGCCAAAATGTATAAATTTACTGTCTTACTGATTGTAGGTATTCTAGGCATTTGCCTACTTCTTACTAGCCGACCCTCTGCACCAAAGGGAAATAGTAGGGTAGCAAGGGAATTACATGTAAATACCTTTTTTATATATATGTCATACATTTATGCCAAACAAGGTAACATTTCTCGTTGTTGGGTATGTGCGCATATTCCTATTCACTCAAAGGGAGGGATTCCCTTGAGGCCAGTTCCCTTGAATATCTCGGAAATGGCTGAGTGGATAATTAATCCAAACAAAACAGGCAATGCGTTTCAGGATACGGAAAACTGGGCACGTAAATGGAAGTCAGCAGGTTACAATCTGACTACCTTTGAAGGGGGATACCAACCGTGCTACAATAATTCCAAACGGCCCCCATTTTTTGTTATCACTAATACAACGGAAATAGGAAGACTGGGGGAATCGGTCTGTCTGATTAGAAACATCAAAGGAGGCCAAAATATGGGGTATAGTAACTGCTCCCGGAATTATAATGTAATCAAGCCACGGAACCGTCTAAACTGGGCCGATGTGGGAAATTTTAACGTAACGGGGATTCTGAATAAAACAGATGGAAAAGCCTGGACAGGCCCCGGAGTGTTGCTGACAAACAAACAGCTAACCTTCATTGCCTATAATGGCACCTATTGGGTGTGTGGCCACAAGGCCTACTCTTGGCTGCCCCAGAATTGGACGGGATCCTGCTATTTAGCCTACATTGTGCCTTATATGCATCACGGTCGGAACATTTACACCGTCCTAAGAGAGCTATCACAGAAACAGAGAGGTTCTTTGCCATTCTGATCCCCAGGTATGGGACCGCCAGACTGGCAAGGGAATCCATTAACATGGCATCCGTTGTGGAACGGGTTGCCAATGATACCTCAGAGGCCCTAGTTAAAATCAATGCAGAAATGGTAGCAATTCGCACAGTAGCCCTACAGAATAGACTGGCCCTTGATTACATCCTGGCTGAAAAGGGAGGTACTTGCACCCTACTCGGAACTGAGTGTTGCATGTATATCCCAGATAGCTCTGAAGAAATTACCCACTTAGCGGAGCATCCAAAAGGAGGTAGAAAAACTTAAGCAACCCCCATTATTCACTTTGTGGAGCGGAGCCACTGAATGGTTAGGTTCAATAGGAACTTCATTGGTGGAAGGTTTAATTCTATTCGTTGTAATTATTTTACTTTTATATTGTTTGTTTATGTTGATTAAATGTTGTTGCAACCAGGCGGCTGTAGCTGCTGTCCCACAGGTGAGACACCTTGCAGGTCCCAGCAGACCGTCTGTAAGTGGCGCAGGGTTATGTTATGCTTAAGGGAGGTTGTTTCCTGGTTGAATTAAGATATTGATTTGGATTAAATTGGAATAAAGGTTAATTAACCTACTAAAACCAGACTTCCATTGTGGTCACGATTGAACTCGGTTGGTGTAAATTTGTGTGAAAGCTACTAGTCCGGACATGTGGCGAAACACATCAACAAATTTTAGAAGGAAACTCGAACACGTATGAAATTATTTTGTAGAATGTTTAACCAGTGATACCTGATGTTTTATGATTCAGTTTGTGAAAGAATCAAAGGGGGGGATTGATAAGAGAATTCAAGCTCTGCAGCCTGGCTGCAGTTTTGAGAAAACACAGACCACATTGCATTAAGTCATCAATCAACTCGACATTTTGGGTAGCGAGCCAATTAAAGGTTAACAGACCATCAATTGAGCCAATAAGGTCAAAGGCGGCGAGTTCTTTTCTGTAAATTGAACCAGGTATAAGTACAGCCATTTTGGCCATGTGGTCTCAGAAGGACAAAGGCCTGGCTTAAAGCCAAGAGCTTGTTGCTGCTGCTAGAATAAAGTTACATTAAAACTACAATCGGAGTTCGCATTTCATTGGAAATTAAGAGATCTAATATTATCATGACTTAAATGGTCACTTGTCATCAACACTTAAATGATCACTTGTTATTAATACTTAAATGTTCAATTTCTTCTTCTAACGTTTTAGGGATTTTGAGGGAAGGGTGGGTTGGTGCGGGTGGGAGGTTGGAGGGAGGGTGTTGTTCATTAGTTCTTTAAAAAAAAGTGTTTAAGAAAATATTTTTCTACAAATTTTGTACTTTCTCTCAGTTACTTACAATGTACAGTTTTTCATGCATATTTGTTTGTTTATTCTGTTTTCCCACAGAAATGAAACTTTTGATTAACCGTAACTGTAACTGAACATTTGAATATCAACAATAGTAGTTCATGCGAAGCATTCATTAATGAGCTGCTGACGCAAAAGCTTAGCGGCCGTGTAACTGCCACTGGCTACTGGTCTTCGGGAAAGGTGTGGTGGTACCGGTGCTAGATCACCATGCTGATTAAGCTCCCCTATGTCCTCGCCCGCATCCTCTCCCGCTTGTTCCTCCTTGCCGGCTGTCTCTTCTGTCTCATCTCCTTCTGGAGGTGGACCTGCAGCATGATGTGGCATTATTTGTCCTCTCTCTTTATAGCTAGGTTATGCAGCATGCAACACACCACAATAAACTCTGCTACCTGATCAGGGTGGTACTGGAGGTTGCCTCCAGAATGATCCAGGCATCTGAAGCGTTGCTTTAGGACTCCATTGTCTTTTCAACGATGTTGCGAGTCACTATGTGACTTTCATTATACCGTTTCTGTGCTTCAGTGACAGGATTACGCAGAGGGGTCATGAGCCAACTGAAAAGGCCATATCCTTTATCCCCCAGCATCCAATAGTGACCTTCTGGTTGATTGGCAAACAGATCAGGGATAGCACTTTCACGTAAGATGTGCGCATCATCGCTCCTGCCAGGAAATGTAGCATTTACTGTCATAATTGTTTGATTGTGGTCGACAACAAGCTGCACATTTAGAGAGTGGAACCCCTTTCTGTTGCGAAACACCTCCGCGTTCGTTAAGGGTGCTTTCAGGGCAATGTGCGCGCAGTCTAAAGCTCCCTACTTTGGGGAAGTCTGCTATTCGAGAAACCCAAAGCCCCCTCGGTCTGTGCCTCCCTGGTCATTGGGAAGCTTATGAAGTCCATCCTGCGAACGTAAAGGGCTTCAGTCACCTTTCGAATGCAGCAGTATGTAACGTGCCAAGATATATGGCAGATGTCGCCAGCTGAAGCCTGAAAAGATCCCAATGCGTAAAAGGCTAGGGCAGCAGTAACCTTCACCTCAACGGACAGTGTGGTTCTGATGGTGCTGGAAGGCTGCAGATCATCCTCAACGAGTTGACATATCTCATCGATGACCTCCTTCTGGAATCGCAGCCTCCTAAGACAAGCATTTTCAGACAAGTTCAGGTAGGATTGCTTCTCCAAGTACCTTTGTTGGCTATACGGTCTCCTCCTCGGTCTTCATCTACATCTACGCATTACTGTCCAACCTCTTCGATTGATCCTTTCAGTAACCAGAATGTGAGCAGTTGCAATTAAAGGCAGGGAAAGCATAGGCCCCATATCACTATCAATAATTACTTTCACTAATTTTAATAATCTCTACTCTATACTCGCTAATCACTGTAGTCTACCCTCTCTAAGCTGTATACCTGTCAGTTTGATAGGCCCCAACAATATCATTAAATAACTTCGCTATGTAAAAGCTATTTACTAAATAATTCAAATATATGAGATCTATTTAGCATAAATAAGTTGATAATACCTATTTATATTCCCTGTCCCAAATTTCTGAGTACAATTTTCTTCAATTTTACTCTCTAAATGACTCTCAACTAATTTTCCACCCTTCCTCCGAAGTTAAAAATGGCGTCCGTAGTGCCCATGTCCTTCTCTTCGGCCCTGAAAAAGCAATTATTTTTCAGCACTCTTGCATCGGCCCAGCGAAGTGCATGCTAGGTGCCGAAACTTGGGATGGGCCTTGTGTGGGCGATCATCTCGCCGACCAAAGTGGAAACTTAGGCATCTGTTTTTCCGGCGATGTTTTGAGCCTAGTTTCCACTTTTTGCTCAAAATGGACGCTGGAGGTCCGTTTTGGGCGATAGATGGGCCACAGATGGGCGATGTGAAGTGAAAAGCCTAGCCCATTGTTTTTCTATTATTCCTACCGAAGTGAACACCCTCACATTTCCCCACATTATACTCCATCTGCTACCTAATTGCCCACTCACTTAACCTGTCTATATCCCTTTGCAGGCTGTGTGTATCCTCCTCAGTTTATTTTCCCACCTAGCTTTGTATCGTAAGCAAACCTGGATCCATTACATTCTGTCCCTTCATCCAAGTCATTAATATAAATTGTATTATTGTAAATAGCTGAGGCCCAAGCACTGATCCTTGCGGCACCCCACTGGTTAGTCTGCCAACCGGAAAATGAGCCTTTTATTCCTACTCTCTTTTCTGTCCATTAACCAATCCTCTACCCATGCTAATATATTACCCCCAACCCCATGAGTCTTTATCTTGTGTAATAACCTTTTATGTGGCACCTTATTGAATGACTTTTGGAAATCCAAATATACTACATCCACGGGTTCCCCTTTATCTATCTTGCTAGTTATTTCTTCAAAAAACTAATAAATTTGTCAAACATGATTTCACTTTCTTAAAACCATGTTGACTCTGCCTAATCACATTATGATTTTCTAAATGCCCTGTTAAAACTTCCTTAATAATGGATTCCACCACTTTGCGTTTTCTCTCCCTCATTTCGTGAATAGCAGTTACATTTGCTAACTTCCAATCCACTGGAACCGTTCTGGAATCGAGGGAATTTTAAAAGATAACCAATGCATCTACTATTTCTGCAGCCACCTCATTTAGAACCCTAGGATGTAGGCCATCAGGTCCAGGGGATTTGCTGGCTTTTGGTCCCATTAGTTTCTCAAGTACTTTTTCCTCTACTGATCTTAATTACTTTAGGTTCCTTACTCACATTAGTCCCTTGGTTCCCCACTATTTTTGGTATGCTTTTTGTATCTTCTACTGTGAAGACATATACAAAATATTTGTTTAAAGTCTCTGCCAGTTCCTTATTCCCATTTTAACTTTGCCTGTCTCGGCCTCTAAGGGATCAACATTTACTTTTGCTACTCTCTTCCTTTTTATATACTTGCAGAAGCTCTTACAGTCTGTTTATATACTTCTTGCTAGTTTACGCTCATACTCTATTTTCTCTCTGATCATCAATTTTCTTGTCATCCTTTGCTGGTTTCTAAAGCTCGCCCAATCTTCAGGCTTGCAGGGGAGTCAAGGGTTATGGGGAGCAGGCAGGAAAGTGGAGTTGAAATCAGATCAGCCATGATCTTATTGAATGGCAGAGCAGGCTCAAGGGGCCAAGTGGCCCACTCCTGTTCCTAGTTCTTTCGTTCCTATTCTTCGCAACATTATAAGCCTCTTCTTTTAATCAAATACCATCCTTAACTTCTTTAGTTAGCTACGGATAGTTCACTTTTCCAGTGGGATTTTTATTTCTCAATGGAATGTATATTCGTTGAGAATTTTGGAATATTTCTTTTAATGTTTGCCACTGCTCATCCACTGTCATACCTTTTAATCTAATTTCCCAATCTCCCTTAAGCTAACTCACCCCTCATACCAAGTAATTGGCTTTATTTAAGTTTAAGACTCTAGTTTCGGAAGTAATTCACACTGAAACCCAATGTGAAATTCTATCATATTACGATTACCTGAGGATCCTTTTTTATGAGATTACTAATTAACCGTGTCTCATTACACAATAAAAGATCTAAAATAGCCTGTTCTCTGGTTGGTTCCATGACATATTTGTTCTAGAAAACGGTCTTGAATTCATTCCATGAACTCATCCTCCAGACTACCTTTGCCAATTTGATTTGCCCAGTCCATAATAAGATTAAAGTCCCCCACAATTATTGCATTACCTTTGTTACAAGCTCAGCCCAATGGTATAGCTACTGTTTGGTGGGAGTAGCTTATAAGCCCCCAATGTTTACTGCCCCTTGTTATTTCTTATCTCCACCTATACTGATTCTACTTCCTGATGTTCCGAGCCAAGAATCTTTCTCACGACTGTTCTGGTGCCCTTCTTTATAAGGGCTATCCCCTTCTTTTTCCATTCTGCTTGTCTTTTCGAAACATCAAATACCCTTGAATTCCCAACCTTGGTTACCTTGCAACCACGTCTCTGTAATGGCTATTAGATCAGATTCATTTATATCTGTTCGTCACTAATTCGTCTATCTTGTTACGAATGCTTCGTGCATTCAGAAAAAGAGCCTTTAATCATTTTACCATTATTTCCTGCTTTCACCTTATTCACTGTTGCACTATTATCGCTAAACTTCCTGTCACCGTGCTTATCTTTACCCAAATCATTACACTGCTCCATTGCCTTAACTCCTTCAGATCTCCAAATTCCCCCTCCCGCTCCTTTTTTTTTTTAAGTTTATAGTCCTATCAGTAGCTCTAGTTATTCGATTCATCAGGACACTAGACTCAGCCTGGTTTAAGTGGAGCCCATTCCAAAGTAACACCTCTCTCTTTCCCCAGTACTGGTGCTAGTGCCCCATGAATCGAAACCCCTTCCTCCTACACCACTCTGCCATGCATTTAACTCTCTGATCTGCCTGCCCCTATGTCACGGTAACATGCAATAGATAATATAATTATTTGAGAATACACAATTGTTTACTAAACTGCATATAAAACAGGTCATAATATTTGTAATGTCTATTAGTCAGAATATAAATCCAAACGAAGTTAGGTTTTCTCTAAATTACACATTTAAAGTCACATTCCATGCATGCTATAGCATATTATCAAAACTAAAATTTAATCCAAAGTGTACTGACTTGGAGAGCTGCATTTGATGTAATTTTATCTGATACAGTATGAGAGCTCAGGCTTTCCTGAGGCCGAGATTTACCTGCCTCAAGCATGCCATGAGGTAAGTTTTGAGGAAGCTTTTGAAGGTGGAGACTGATTCTGCCACTGATGATGCAGAGCAGGCACAGTGGGAGGGGAGGGGGAGAGAAGAGGCGGAATGCATAAGATAGTCCAGCCTCAAAAGCATAGAGATGGAGAAAGCTGCACAGGCAAGGTGGAACAAGCCCAGAGGGATTGCAAATGAGATACCGTATCACATAGGACATGATAAAATAAGTGGATAAAATGACAGGATACATCGTAGGATCTTGACTGAGTTGAGGAAGGAAATTGCAGAGGCCCTGGAAATTATATTTCAGGGCTATATTGAGTATGGATGTGCATCAGATGATTGGAGAGTGCCCAACATAGTATCCATTTTTTTTTTTAAATGGGAGACAGCGATAATCCAGCTAATTACAGGCCAATTAGCTGAGCATTTGGTTTTCAAAAGGAAATTGGATAAGTACTTGAAGGAAAAACATTTGCACGACTACGGGGAAAGGGCAGAGGATGGAACTAGCTGAGATGCTCTTGCAGAGAGCCAGCACGGGCCGAATGGCCGTCTTCTATGCTGTAACCATTCTATGATTCTATGATCTGTGTTAAGGAAAATTTTAGAGTTTTATATTAAAGAAGAAATTACCACATATCTAGATAGAGAGAAAATAGACAAAAATAGCTCGCATGAATTTCAAAAGTGACAATACCCTGTATTGCTCAACAAATCTCAAAATTCTCTCAGGAGGTAACAGACATGTTATGGGGAAAACCCAGTGAATGTACTGTACATGGACTTTAGGAAAACCTTTGACAAGATAAGAGAGATTACTGGAGAAGATCAAGGGGTATGGATTTGGGAGGATAGCAAACAGATTTAAAATTTGCTTAGATGGGGGAAAAAAAAGTTGGTGTTTCAGAGTGGTTGGAAGGTTTTGTGGTGTCTCTCAGGAATCAGTTCTGGGGCCACTTCTGCTCAATGATTTGGATGTAGGCATAGAGGGAGTAAGGTCAAAATTTGCAAATGATACCAAAATAGGAAGTATAGTAAATTCTTTACAAGAACAAAAGAAACACCTATATATGTACTACTATTCACCAAGATAAATAGCAAAACTCAGGTGCTTCAGGATCATATGGAACTATAAATGAGTTGCATATTAAGTAGAACATCGGCTGGAGGTTGTGGAGTAATTTTGTTTAACGTTTGTTCAGCAGTTTGTTTTTTTAATTGACCATAATGGTCATCATAACAGACAGCAACAAATGGCTGCTTCCTATGATCACATCATGCAATTTATTATTACATCATGAATTGCAGTGTTACTGGCATTTCATTTCAGTGCACATTCCAGCAGGATTATTCACCATTATGGAGAAGTAGGATCTTCTTCTGAAACATGAAATGAAACAAAACCCGATAAGCACTGCAGTTCAAATTGTCGTTAAGCCATGAATTGTAATGAATGGATGTAAAAAGTTAAAGGAGATTATAAGGTCCATGCTTACATATTTTCTACTCAGCAGCTGCTCCTACCAGCCACAGATCTGCCAGAGAACAGTAATGTAATTTAGTATAGTTCAATGAGAAGTGCATCCTTTTTAATAAACTAAGTTCAATGAGATTACTTAAAATGAATTTTGCTACAAGAATTTATTCCTTTTTAAAAATATACTACATCAAGATAGTTACAAACTAATAGTTAAGAGTTATTTATGCACACACAGTATATAGCAAAAATATCAAATATGAGCCTGACAAACCAGCCCACAAAGCTCTGGCAATTACATTGCATTTCCTACTTGTTGGCTTGTCCTGTTTGAGTTGTATGCCTAGAGATATGGAAATGGTTATATTTAGTGCTTTTGCTTCAGTGGTGGATAATCCCCAAAACACCCAGATTCACATAATGATATGTACAAATGAATGGGAGTCTGGATTTAAATATACATGGGACCCATGACGTTCTATGACCTGAACAACCCACACAGAACTTGGACACTCTTGTTATGTGATCATAAGCTATTGTATTTTTTTTAAAGCGGTGATGACAGGAAGGATTCTAAAAGGACAAAGGGTGTTAAAAAACAAGTCTGAAGGCTTTGTGTCTTAATGCAAGGAGTATCCACAATAAGGTGGATGAATTAACTGTGCAAATAGATGTTAACAAATATGATGTGATTGGGATTACGGAGACGTGGTTCCAGGATGATCAGGGCTGGGAACTCAACATCCAGGGGTATTCAACATTCAAGAAGGATAGAATAAAAGGAAAAGGATGTGGGATAGCATTGCTGGTTAAAGAGGAGATTAATGCAATAGTTAGGAAGGACATTAGCTTGGATGAAGTGGAATCTATATAGTAGAGCTGCAGAACACCAAAGGGCAAAAAACATTAGTGGGAGTTGTGTACAGACCTCCAAACAGTAGTAGTGATGTTGGGGAGGGCATCAAACAGGAAATTAGGGGTGCATGCAATAAAGGTGCAGCAGTTATAATGGGTGACTTTAATATGCACATAGATTGAGCTAGCCAAACTGGAAGCAATACGGTGGAGGAGGATTTCCTGGAGTGCATAAGGGATGGTTTTCTAGACCAATATGTCGAGGAACCAACTAGGGGGAGGCCATCTTAGACTGGGTGTTGTGTAATGAGAGAGGATTAATTAGCAATCTCATTGTGCGAGGCCCCTTGGGGAAGAGTGACCATAATATGGTGGAATTCTGCATTAGGATGGAGAATGAAACAGTTAATTCAGAGACCATGGTCCAGAACTTGAAGAAGGGTAACTTTGAAGGTATGAGGCATGAATTGGCTAGGATAGATTGGCAAATGATACTTAATGGGTTGACTGTGGATGGGCAATGGCAGACATTTAGAGAACGCATGGATGAACTACAACAATTGTACATTCCTGTCTGGCGTAAAAATAAAAAAGGGAAGGTGGCTCAACCGTGGCTATCAAGGGAAATCAGGGATAGTATTAAAGCCAAGGAAGTGGCATACAAATTGGCCAGAAATAGCAGTGAACCCAGGGACTGGGAGAAATTTAGAACTCAGCAGAGGAGGACAAAGGGTTTGATTAGGGCAGGGAAAATGGAGTACGAGAAGAAGCTTGCAAGGAACATTAAGGCGGATTGCAAAAGTTTCTATAGGTATGTCAAGAGAAAAAGGTTAGTAAAGACAAACGTAGGTCCCCTGCAGTCAGAATCAGGGGAAGTCATAACGGGGAACAAAGAAATGGCAGACCAATTGAACAAGTACTTTGGTTCGGTATTCACTAAGGAGGATACCAACAACCTTCCGGATATAAAAGGGGTCAGAGGGTCTAGTAAGGAGGAGGAACCGAGGGAAATCTTTATTAGTCGGGAAATTGTGTTGGGGAAATTGATGGGATTGAAGGCCGATAAATCCCCAGGGCCTGATGGACTGCATCCCAGAGTACTTAAGGAGGTGGCCTTGGAAATAGTGGATGCATTGACAGTCATTTTCCAACATTCCATTGACTCTGGATCAGTTACTATCGAGTGGAGGGTAGCCAATGTAACCCCACTTTTTAAAAAAAGGGAGAGAGAAAACATGGAATTATAGACCGGTCAGCCTGACCTCAGTAGTGGGTAAAATGATGGAATCAATTATTAAGGATGTTATAGCAGTGCATTTGGAAAATGGTGACATGATAGGTCCAAGTTTGCATGGATTTGTGAAAGGGAAATCATGCTTGACAAACCTTCTGGAATTTTGAGGATGTTTCCAGTAAAGTGGACAAGGGAGAACCAGTTGATGTGGTATATTTGGACTTTCAGAAGGCTTTCGACAAGGTCCCACACAAGAGATTAATGTGCAAAGTTAAAGCACATGGGATTGGGGTAGTGTGCTGACGTGGATTGAGAACTGGTTGGCAGACAGGAAGCAAAGAGTAGGAGTAAATGGGGACTTTTCAGAATGGCAGGCAGTGACTAGTGGGGTACCGCAAGGTTCTGTGCTGGGGCTCCAGCTGTTTACATTGTACATTAATGATTTAGACGAGAGGATTAAATGTAGTATCTCCAAATTTGCGGATGACACTAAGTTGTGTGGCAGTGTGAGCTGCGAGGAGGATGCTATGAGGCTGCAGAGTGACTTGGATAGGTTAGGCGAGTGGGCAAATGCATGGCAGATGAAGTATAATGTGGATAAATGTGAGGTTATCCACTTTGGTGGTAAAAACAGAGAGACAGACTATTATCTGAATGGTGACAGATTAGGAAAAGGGGAGGTGCAACGAGACCTGGGTGTCATGGTACATCAGTCATTGAAGGATGGCATGCAGGTACAGCAGGCGGTTAAGAAAGCAAATGGCATGTTGGCCTTCATAGCGAGGGGATTTGAGTACAGGGGCAGGGAGGTGTTGCTACAGTTGTACAGGGCATTGGTGAGGCCACACCTGGAGTATTGTGTACAGTTTTGGTCTCCTAACCTGAGGAAGGACATTCTTGCTATTGAGGGAGTGCAGCGAAGATTCACCAGACTGATTCCCGGGATGGTGGGACTGACCTATCAAGAAAGACTGGATCAACTGGGCTTGTATTCACTGGAGTTAAGAATGAGAGGGAACCTCATAGAAATGTTTAAAATTCTGACGGGTTTAGACAGGTTAGATGCAGGAAGAATGTTCCCAATGTTGGGGAAGTCCAGAACCAGGGGTCACAGTCTAAGAATAAGGGGTAAGCCATTTAGGACCGAGATGAGGAGAAACTTCTTCACCCAGAGTGGTGAACCTGTGGAATTCTCTACCACAGAAAGTAGTTGAGGCCAATTCACTAAATATATTCAAAAGGGAGTTAGATGAAGTCCTTACTACTCGGGGGATGAAGGGGTATGGCGAGAAAGCAGGAAGGGGGTAATGAAGTTGCATGTTCAGCCATGAACTCATTGAATGGCGGTGCAGGCTCGAAGGGCTGAATGGCCTACTCCTGCACCTATTTTCTATGTTTCTATGTTTCTAAGTCAGATGGTGAGAGACTAGAAACTGAATCATAGAATAGAATCACAGAAATATATAGCACAAAAGGACACCATTCAACCCATCGTGTCCATGCCAGCTGAAAAAGAGCTATCCAGCCCAATCCCACTTTCCAGCTCTTGACTCGTAGCCTTTTAGGTTGCAGCTCTTCAAGTGCATATCCAAGTACTTTTTAAATGTGATCTGGATTTCTGGCTCGACCACTATTCATTACTATGAAGGGACAAAGGGATTTGGATGTCCAGGTACAATCACTAAAAGCTCGTGCACAGGTATAAATATAATCAAAAATGTTTATGGAATGTTAGCCTTCATCTCAAGAAGGTTGCAAATACAAAGGGTAAGAATTTATGTTTCAGTTCTACAGAATCTTGGTCAAACCCCATCTGAGTATTGCGTTCAGTTCTAGGCACTGCACATCAGGAAGGATATACTGGCCCTAGATTTACAGCTTAGATTTACCCAAATTACACGGGCTGAAAGGGTTAAATTATGACAGGTTGCATTAACTTGTGCTGTATTCCCTGGAGTTTAGATGGATATGGGGTGATCTACTTCAGGTGTTTAAAAAGAAAGGATTTGATAGACTCGATATGGAGATGCTATTTGCTCTGTTGGGGGATTTCAGAACAAGGAGGCACAACCTTAAAATTAGAAACTGGTAAAGCACTTTTCACTGAAATTTTGGTGGAAATATGGAACTTTCTCTCTCCCCCAAAAGGCTGTGGGTGCTAGAGGTCAACTGAAATTTTCAAGACTGAGAGCAACAGATTTTTATTAAGTCAAGGTATCGAGAGATATGGATCAAAGACAGGCCAATGGAGTTGATACAAATCAGCTACGATGTAATTAAATGGCAGAACAGGTTTGAGGGGCTGAATGGCCTACTCCTGTTCCTATGTTCAATGGTCATGGCCCATAGTGCAATACATCAAGGTTTTAAATCGGAGAAATGAGGGAAAGATTATACAATTAAAGGCACGTGGAGTCAGGGGACAAATAGGTGAATTGTTAGCAAATTGGCGAAAATAAAAACAAAGCAGAGCGTAAGCGTAAAGGGTAGTTATTCAGATTGGAGGAAGGCACAAAGCGGTATACCACAAGGATATATGCTGGGGCCACTGATTCATAATTTACATGAATGATTTGGACTTAGGAATAAGTAACTCAATACACTATCAACAATTGCAAACAATACCAAACTTGGGGCAGGGGCCGCAAACTTAATACAAGACACTTGCAGACTGGCAGTTAAGTGACAAATGAAGTTTAACCTAGACATACACGAGGTGATGCACTTTGGTAGGAAAAGTAGAAACATCATCTACACCTTCCAAGATGAAAACATTGAATGGGGTACAAGAGCAAAGGGATCTTAGGATACAGGTGAACAAAGTAAAAGCAGCATCGAAGGTCAGCAAAGCAATTCAAAATGGTGACAAAGTACTGGGATTTCTTAGGATATAGATTTCAAAAGTCGCTATGTTAAACTTATATAGGACCCTGTACTGTGTACAGTTCTGGTCCACCATACAATAAATAGTACATGCAAGTACTGGTGAACTTGCAAATAAGATTTACAAGGATGGTACCAGAACTGAGAGAATGCAGCTATCAGCAATGGTTGGAAAAGAAAAGACTTAGAGGTAACCTGATAGAAGTAAAGCAGCTGGTCAGTACTACGCCATTCACACCCTATTCGGATTAACTTTTTTCTAACCTCTATCATTACCATTTCAATTTGGCCCATCGTCCCTTTTGTCTCTCTAATCGCTCCTGCCTTCCACCCTATCACAGACCTTCCCTTTTGTTCTTTCTTTCCCCCCACTCCCCTCCTTTCAGTGCTTAAGAATGTGCTAATGTACCTTTTTGAACATTTGGCAGTTCTGAAGAAGGGTCATCGACCCGAAACGTTAAATCTGTTTTTCTCTCCACAGATGCTGCCTAACGACCCGCTGAGATTTCCAGATTTTTATTTCAGGTTCCAGCATCCGCAGTATTTTGCTTTTGTGCTTGTTGTAGAGGTAAATTATGAATGGGTTGGACTGGTTAAATGTGGAGAGAACGTTCCCACTTGTACAAGAATCCAAAACTAGGGGCCAGAAATACAAGATAATTACTAATAAATCCAATAGGGAAATGAGGAGTTAGAATCATAGAAATTTACAGCACAGAAGGCGGCCATTTCGGGCCATCATGTCCGCACCAGCCGACAAAAAGCTATCCAGCCAATCCTACTTTTCAGCTCTTGGTCCATAGCCTTGTAGGTTACGGCATTTCAAGTGCAAATTCAAGTAGCTTTTAAATGTTGAGGATTTCTGCCTCTACCACTCTTTCAGGCAGTGAGTTCCAGACCCCCAAGCACCTTCTGGGTGAAGAAATTTCCCATTACCTCTAAACCTCATACCAACTACTTTAAATCTCTGCCCCCTGGTTGTTGACCCCTCTTGCTAAGGGAAATAGGTCCTTCCTATCCACTCTATTTAGGCCCTTCATAATTGTATACACCGCAATAACGTCTCCCCTCAGCCTCCTCTGTTCCAAAGAAAACAAACCCAGCCTATCCAATCTTTCCTCATAGCTAAAATTCTCCATAAAGATATGCCTTTACTCAGAGTGGTTCAAATGTGGAACTCTACCACAGGAAGTGGTTGAGGCAAATAGTTTTGATGCTTTCTGTATGCTCACAGGTTTGTAGAGCTGTTGAGTTGTGAGTGGCTTAACTAGTCACGTGATGTTCACAAGACTCAATAAAACCCCAGCCAGTTGGGTTCAGGGCATTCACGATGAGGCAGATGGTTGTGAGCCTGGTGGATGAACTGGTAATGTGTATCATGATTGTTAAATCTTTGCTAATAAACCAACTAGTTCTTAATAACAATGTGTTGCTATGAATTCTTAAGCAAAGAACCTATGAAGCAAATACATTTCAAAAGGAAACTAGACGCATACACGAGAGAAGAGGGCATGGAAAGATATGCTGAAAGACTGATATGAAGCAGATGGAATGGGATAAGATGCATCTGGAATATAAACACCAGCACAGTGAAAAATTGCCCAGGTATGACTGGTCCACAAAAAACAGGGCAAATCCAATGTGGTCAATTACCTCAATCATCAGCAAAGTGATAGAAGGTATTGTCGAGAGTGCTATTAAGTGTCACTTACTCACCAATAACCTGCTCACCAATGACCAGTTTGAGTTCAATCAGAATCATTCGGCTCCAGACCTCATTGCAGCCTTGGTCCAAACACAGACAAAACAAGAGCTGAATTTCAGAGGCGAAGTGAGAGCGACTGTCCTTGACATCAGGGCAGCATTTGACCGAGTGTGGCATCAAGGTGCCCTAGTAAAATTGAAGGCAAAGCAAATCAGAGGGAAAACGTTCCACAGGCTGTAGTCATACCGAGCACAAAGGAAGATGGTTGTGGTTGCTGGAGGCCAATAATCTCAGCCTCAGGAGATCACTGCAAGAGTTCCTCAGGGAAATGTTATAGGCCCAACCATCTTCAATTGCTTCATCAATGGCCCTCCATTATAAGGTCAGAAGTGGGGATGTTCGTTGATGATCGCAGTATTCAGTTCTATTCACAACTCCTCAGATAATGAAGCAGTCCATGCCTGCATGCAGAAAGATAACATTCAGGCTTGGGTTGATAAGTGGCAAGTAACATTCATGCCACTCACGTGCCAGGCAATGACTATCTCCAACAAGAGAAAGTCTATACTCCTCCCCATAACATTCAACGGGTTTACCATTGCCAAATCCCACACCATCAACATAAGAATATAAGAACATAAGAAATAGGAACAGGAGTAGGTCATACGGCCCCTCAAGCCTGCTCCGCCATTCAATAAGGTCATGGCTGATCTGATCATGGACTCAGCTCCACTTCCCTGCCCGCTCCCCTTAACCCCTTATCGTTTAAGAAACTGTTTATTTCTGTCTTAAATTTATTCAATGTCCCAGCTTCCACAGCTCTCAGACATTGAATTCCACAGATTTACAACCCTCAGAAATTTTTTTTCCTCATCTCTGTTTTAAATGGGCGGCCCCTTATTCTAAGATCGTGCCCTACAGTTCTAGTCTCCCCCTTCAGTGGAAACATCCTCTCGGCATCCACCTTGTCAAGCCCCCTCATAATCTTATACGTTTCGATAAGATCATCTCTCATTCTTCTGAACTCCACTAAGTAGAGGCCCAACCTACTCAACTTTTCCTCATAAGTCAACCCCCTCATCTCCGGAATCAACCTAGTGAACCTTCTCTGAACAGCCTCCAAAGCAAGTATATCCTCGGGATCACCATTGAACAGAAACTTAACTGGACCAGTCACATAAATATTGTGACTACAAAAGCAGGTCAGAAGCTGGGTATTCTGCACCTCCTGACTCCCCAAGGCCTTTCCATCATCTACAAGGCACAAGTCAGGAGTGTGATGGAATACTCTCCACTTGCCTGGATGAGTGCAGCTACAAGGCTCGAGACCATCCAGGACAAAGCAGACTGTTTGATTAGCACCCAATCAATTAAACATTCCCTCTCTCCATCACCGGTGCACCGTGTCTGCAGTGTGTACCATCTACAAGATGCACTGCAGCAACTCACCAAGGCTTTTTCAACAGCACCTCCCAAACCCGCGATCGCTATCACCTAGAAGGATAAGGGCAGCAGGCTCATGGGAACACCACCACCTCCAAGTTCCCTCCAAGTCACACAGCATCCTGACTTGAAAATATATTGCTGTTCCTTCATCATTGCTGGGTCTAAATCCTAGTACTTCCTCCCTAACAGCATTGTGGGAGTACCTTCAGCACACAGACAGCAGCAGTTCAAGGCGGCGGCTCACCACCACCTTCTCAAGAGCAATTAGGGATGGGCAATAAATGCTGGCCTTACCAGTGACGCCGACATCCCATGAATGAATGTTTTTATTTTTATCAACAAACTAGTTGGGCCACATAGCTGGCTTCTGTGCTGCAATTCATGTGCTGTGCAAATAACATCTTAATTTTAACAGTGGTGATATGGGGCGGGGGGGAGGGGGCAGTGGAGGAGAAGGGAGAGAAAGAGAAAAAGATGAAGACACTCTTCATAGAACTGAAGTAAACCATATTTTAATTGGCCCATGAATATTTGGTGACTTAGCTACAGCACTGCAAAAGTTTCATGAGCGCTAATGGTATTCAATCTCATGGAAGCTGGTGATCAATGGAGATCAGTGATGTGGAAATGTAGAGAGGCAGAGAATAGAACTTCAGTGAACTTTGGGATAATGAGAGTTAAAAAAAGAACCATGAGCTGCAGCACAGATAGAAAACAATTCCGAAACAAAAATGGATAACCACATCTCTTTGGTCGACGACGGACCAAAGATAAAGGAAGGCTGATTGGCAAGCTGTCATTCAAAATGCTCAGCATTGGTGTCAGCCTGATCAGAAGAGGAGAATAGCAGAGCTGCTATTGATGGTGATCACTTAAGTCACCAAGAATGGCAATGTTGGAATTAACACTGGCTGTAAGTTTCAGAGTTCTCAAGATTAGGAGAGTTAAATTTAATGAGGTAAGGGAGATATATTTAGCCAAAGGAAGCCAAGGACAATTTATCAGCAATGTTCATAATGTTAGTTATGACTTTGATGGAATCAAGCATGTCCCAACAGCTCTTCAGCTCTGCAATAAATCAGGAGAACAACCAACCTAAAACAGTTTCTTAATATAAGATGGAAAGGATAGAAAAACTGAGTGTTGTACACTGGAAAAGAAATAGAACCATTTCTAAAACAGTGCACATCAAGCATCGCAGGGATTTTGTTAATTTTTTTTTTTAAAAAGTGGTCCTCGTTCTATGAAATATCCTGCTACACACTTTCATGCCATTGCATCTGGAATCATTGCAATGTGCAGGGGTTAGGGTGGAAAAGGCAGATTGCTACATTCTCATACTACAATATCACATCAGAAAATTAACAAGGCATTTTTTTTTAAAAACACTAATGTATAATTTAACATGTTTTCCCCAACACAAATGACAAGTCTGCTTTTTGGAATGCACCACTATGTTATCTTTTAATGCACTTAAAAATGCACTATACATCTGGAATAGGAAAATTAATGGGAGAATGACAATACTTTTACATGTATCTGAATAGGCCAAACAAACCACTGGCTCCTTCAAAAACAGATTGACTTAAATTGTCATGTAACCAGCCACTAGAGGGAACTAAACCATCTACTTTTATTAACGAAATAGCACAGCATTGGACAATCCTCCAGTGTAATCCAGAGGTAAATGCTTACATTTAAGGGATTATTAAAGGCAATACTGAAAATGTTTTCATTTTCATAAATGCAGGTTGCTCTTGTCTTCTTGGTGGTTTCGGAGGAACTAATGTTTGCTAGGACTCCAAGAAAATTCCCTGCCTGGAGTAGTGCCATGGTGTCTTTTACTTTTACCTAAGCAGGTAGATAAGGTCGGTGTTTAACATGTCATCTGAAAGAGGTTTTAGTTGTATTTTTGTGCACCAGAAAGTCCAGTAATTCTGCTGGTTTGTACACTACCTGCTGTTACCTGGACAAATGCAATATCCTCCCATATCGGCTGGATAAACTCGAGGCTATGTTTTTGACAGGTAGAATATCAAGCCATGAGGCAATTTTGCTTAATTGTTACTTCTAAAAATAAACACATTTATAGTAATTCAACTATTGAAAGGCTGCATATATGAATTTCACTATTTAAAAAGGAAAACAATAATTTTCAGGGCAAGAATGTGGAAAGTAGCCTGAATCTAAAAAGTACTCTTCCCAAGAACACAACAGCATTTAAAAAACCTCCTGCCCAAGAGACACAGTCATAAGTACTGCCTTCTCTCTTTTAAATTCAACTTCATATATACATATGGAAATATTGAGTAATTTTAACTTAACCCACCTGGCAGGAAACTGGCTGGAATGGATCGGCTGCCTGTTTTATACTTCGCCTGATTACTTTCAAATGAATTAGCTTGAAATTAAAATTGGGCAAGGTGTAATCTCCATAGTCTTTTAAAACCCAACACAAGTGTCAAGTAATTCTTGAATTATCTAGTCTTCTCACATACTCATTTCAATTTTGATAGTCCTACACTATTTGCCTTGGCCCTTTGACATTCATGCTTTCTCAGTTCAAAACAAAAACTCGAAAGTTCACCACATTTATGGTGGAAAGCAGAACAGGGCAATTTATCACAAAACAACTCCAGCTCCTGCCTGCCACTGCCGAAGAAACTAGAACGAACTTGCATTTATAGAGTGCCTTTCATATCCTACTGTTTTACAGCCAATGAGCTATTTCTGAAGTGCAGTTTCTATTATGAAGGCAAAAGCAGCAACAACTTGCACAAAGCAAGGTTCCAACTGACAAGATAATTTTTGGTGAAGCTTGAGGATTGCTTGTTGGCTGGGACATTGGGAGAACTCCCTGCTCTTATTCAAAACAGTGCCATGGATCATTTACATTTTAAACTTATAAACAGGACTTCAGTTTAATGACAATACAAAAATGATAAATCAGAAATCCTTCAATACTGCACTAAATGTGCCATCCCAGATTGAGTTCAGGTTTTGAACTGGGGCTTGAACCTAAAATTTCCTGAACTGAATAGTAAGTATGCTACAACTGAGACATGGGAACATTGCATGATGCTTGTCTCAGAAGTATTTCACCACATTATCTATGCTAGGAATTTCTATCAGTCTAGTTGAAGAAATTTTTTTGGGAAATTTTGAAAATGTAAACTAGACAAAAGTTAAATTTAAAAATAAACGTCAATGTGTCCACCAACTTCTGTGACCCATGATGTGCAGTGACTTAATGTTATCAGCAAGAGCAAAACAATTCCTGGAACCCAATCCATGATCCCATCTTCGGCTCTGCCCTTATAGCAAATCCTTTGTCCGTTTTTAGACTCATCGAAAAGGTGGCAACCACAGTTTATTCTACTTTCCAAATTCAAAGACATAAGCATGGATTGACAGTTATAGGCAAAATGATGGGAATGAAATTCCAACATAACCAGACAACTGAAGCAGTTTAAAATTAGAAACTGTATAGATGGAAGATAAATATGTTGAAATACAAAACATCATTTCATTTCCTAAAAGTCAGAAACTTATTTACTGACAGCCTGAAAAAGCAGTCTCCCCGCTGACTACAAAGAGAGCTCTGTATACAGCACAATGCATTTCAGCATTGCAGAAACAGGTGACACATCCATGAAACTCTTTTAGGGAGTTAACGGAAAAACATTAAACCGTGCCCCCCGATCTGGGGGAAACACCAACATTTACAATGCCATTTTTTTTTTTTTGGCACAGAATTGAATTTTTCTCCAAGTGCCCCCTATAAAAGGAGAGAAGGAAATATTAATTCTGGAAGAACAATGACCCCGACATGATTTGAACACACAACCTTCTGATCTGGAGTCAGACACACTACCGTCGCACCACGAGGCCGACACGACACATCCATGAAACTCTTTTTGGAGTTCACCTGCAAAACATAAAACATTAAACGGTGCCACCTGACCTGGGTGACACTCCAGACATTTACAAGGCCCTTTTTTTTTTCCCCCCCCCCTTTTTTTTTGTGTTTTTCTTTTTTTTTTTGGGCACTAAAATCACAATTTTCCCCAGTGCCCCCTATAAAAGGGAAGGGGGACACTAAAAGCACCGGCAATTAAAACAAATTAAACTTAAAAACGTAAAATCAAATTAAAATTTGGTTGCCGGGCGTGATGATGCACTCCAGTCCCTCCGGTGCCCACCTCTCGCGGAAGGCCGCGAGCGTACCGGTGGACACCGCGTGCTCCATCTCCAAGGACACCCTGGACCGGATGTAAGAGCGGAAGAGAGGCAGGCAGTCAGGTTGAACGACCCCCTCGACCGCCCGCTGCCTGGACCGGCTGATGGCACCCTTGGCCGTGCCCAGGAGCAGTCCTACGAGGAGGCCTTCGGACCTACCCGCTCCCCTCCGCACAGGGTGCCCAAAGATCAGGAGAGTGGGACTGAAGTGCAACCAGAATTTCAGGAGCAGCCCCTTCAAATAATAAAACAGGGGCTGCAACCTTGTGCATTCCATAAAAACATGGAACACGGACTCTTCCAGACCGCAGAAATTGCAGGCGGCCTGGGAGTCCGTGAACCGGCTTAAAAATTTGTTGCACGGCACTGCTCCGTGCACCACCCTCCAGGCCAAGTCCCCGATGAATAGTGGGAGGACCCCTGCGTAGAGTGCCCTCCATCGGGGACCCCCGCCTCCTCCGGACGGCAAGATGGTAACGACACATCCATGAACACTGGAACAAACATAAGCAGCTGCTCTCCAAGAAAGAACTGGCTAATTACATAGCATGTGGCCAATGATAAAAATCCTTACTGAAATTTGCTGCTGCCCTTTACCAAAACTGCTGCGTAGTTCAGAACGAAGAGTTCAGATTTCCATTACCATGCGTATGAAAAGATGCTTCCTGATTTTAAATCATGCCTTCAGGTCAAACATGGGCAAGGAAACCGCCTTCTGATGATCACCCTCCCTCAGCTGATGAATCAGTACTAACCCATGTTGAACACCACTTGGAAGAACTGAGGTTAGCAAGGACACAGAATGTATTTTCGATGGGGTACTTCAACGTCCATCAGAGAGTGGCTCAGTAGCACCAATACTGACTGAGCTGGTTGAGTACTGAAGGACATAGCTGCCAGAGTGGGCTTGCTGAAGGTGCTGAGAACACCAACATGAAGGAAAAACCTGCTTGACCTTGTCCTCGGCAAAGACCTGTTACAGATGCATCTGTCCATGACAGTATTGGTAGGACTGACCACCGCAGCCCGGAACCAGCTTTTCCAGTGTTAAATTTTTCACATGCGCAAAACTGTGAATGGGCTGCGCAGCCCCCCAAAATATTAGGGGGAACATTGCCGCACAGTCCTCATGGCGACAAAGTTTCATCTTCACACTGAGAACACCCTCCATCGTGTTGTGCGGCATAACCACCGTGCTAAATGTGTTAGAATCAGAACAGATCTAGCAACTCAAAACTGCGCATCCATGAGGCACTGTGGGCCATCAGCAGCAAAATTATATTCCACCACAATCTAACCTCATGGCCTGACATATCCTACACTGTACCATTACCAGCAAGCCAGGGGACCAACCCTGCTTCAATGCGGAGTATAGAAGAGCATGCCAGAAGTAGCACCAGGCTTACCTAAAAATTAGGTGCCAACTTGGCAAAGCTACAACACAGGACTACATACATGATAAACAGCAGAAGCAGCATGCTAAAGACAGTTAAGGAATCCCACAATGGGTCAGATCAAAGCTCTGCAATCCTGCCACATCCAGTTGCAAATGGTGGTGGACAATTAAACAACTAACGGGAGGAGAAGGCTCCATGAACATCCCCATCCTCAATGGTGGTGAAGCCCAACACATGCAAAAGGCAAGGTTAAAGCATTTGCAACCATCTTCAGCCAGAAATGCTGAGTGGATAATCCACCTCAGTCTCTTCCAGAGGTCCCCACCATCACAGAAGCCAGTCTTCAGCCAATTCAATTCACTCCACTGGATACAGCAAAGGCTATGGGTATCGACAGCTTCCTGACTTTAGTACTTAAGACTTGTGCTCCAGAACTAGCCACTTCAAGCTGCTCCAATACAGCTACAATACACATCGACTTGACAATGTGGAACATTTCCCGGATATATCCTATCCACAAAAAGCAGGACAAATCCAATCTCGCCAATTACTGCCCCATCAGCCTACTCTCAATCAGCAGCAAAGTGATGGAAGGGGTTGACGACAATGCTATCAAGCAGCACTTACTCACCAATAACCTGTTCACCAATGCTCGGTTTGGATTCCGCTAGGACCACTCGGCTCCAGACCTCATTATAGCCTTGGTCCAAACATGGACAAAAAAGAGCTGAAATCCAAAGGCGAGGTGGGATTGAATGCCCTTGATATCAAGGCAGCATTTGACCGAGTGTGGCATCAAGGAGCCCTAGTACAATTGAAGTCAACAGGAATCAAGCGGAATACTCTCCACTGGCTTGGTCATACTGGAGTTCCTCAGGGCAGTGTCCTGTGCCCAAACATCTTCAGCTGCTTTATCAATTTCTTTCCCACCATATGGTCAGAAGTGGGGATGTTCGCTGATGATTGCACAATGTTCAGTAGCATTCGCAACTCCTTACCTAGACAACGTTTGGGCTTGGGCTGTTAAGTGACAAGTAACATTCGCCTCACACAATTGCCAGGTAATGACTATCTCTTATGAGAGTCTATCCATTGCCCCATGACATTCAACAGCATTATCTTAGTCAAATCCCCCACCAATATCCTGGCAGGTCACCATTGACCACAAACTTAACTGGAACAGCCACATAAATACTGTGGCTACAAGAGCAGGTCAGAGGCTGGGTATTCTGCGGTGTGTGACTCACCAACTGACTCCTCAAAGCCTACAAGGCACAAGTTAGGAGTGTGATGGAATACTCTCCACTTGCCTAGATGAGTGCAGCTCCAACAACACTCGAGAAGCTCAACACCATTCAGAACAAAGCAGTCCCCTTGATCAGCACCCCATCCACCATCTAAACATTCACTCCCGCAACCACCAGTGCGATATGGCTGCAGTGTACACCATCTAGATGATGCACTGTAGCAACTCGCCAAGACTTCAACAGCACCTCCCAAACCTGCAATCTCTACCAACTAGAAGAACAAGGTAGCAGGTGCATGGGAACAGCACCCCTCCAAGTTACACACCATCCTTACTTGGAAATATAATCGCTGTCCCTTCAGGGTTGGAGTCAAAATCATGGAACTCCCTACCTAACAGCACTGTGGGAGTATCTTAACCACACGAACAGCAGCGGTTCATGAATTTGTGATGAATTTCAGTGATTCGTGTACAAGGATACCCAGGTCCCTCTGGACACCAACATTTCCCAATCTCTCACCATTTAAAAAATACTCTGCTTTTCTATTTTTCCTACCAAAGTGGATAACTCCACATTATATTCCATTTGCCATGTTCTTGCCCACTCACTTAACCTGTCTATATCTCTTGAAGTCTCTTTGCATTCTCCTCACAACTTACATTCTCACCTACCTTTGTATCATCAGCAAACTTGAATACATTACAATTGGTCCCCTCATCCAAATCACTTATATAGATTGTGAAGAGCTGGGGCCCAAGCATCAATACTTGCGGCATGCCACTAGTTACAGCCTGCCAACCTGAAAATGACCCGTTTATTCCTACTCTCTGTTTTCTGTCCGTTAACCAATCCTCAATCCATGCTGGTATATTTTGCTTTTGTATTAATGTCTTAATACTGATAAAGTAGTCCTAGAGTGGCCTGTACAGTGTTTAAATGGAAAACAGGAAATATTTAAAAAGCTGGTGCTATTAGTATGACAATAGGAACACAAGAAATTAATGTCATTTAAGGGAATAGCTGAGGAAGTGTGGATTAAGGTAGATCTGATGTCGAAAGCGAAACGGCTGGCAAAGTACATAACAATACATCGCTATTCCTTGAGCTTGCATCAGATGTCTTAACAGTGCAGAGATCAGAGTGAAATGGAGAATTGCAGTGCCAAGCAACAGGCACTTGCAGTTAGAATAGAGGTGTTCAGCAAAGTTCTCACACAAGGTCTCCCCAATGTACAGGAGAATACACCATGAGGATTGGATTGGTTGGTGCAAATTGCTATCTCAGAGAAAGGAGTATTCAAGACCCTGCTTAATGGTGTGAGGTGGTAAATGGACATGCTGTTGCATCTCCTACATTTGCACAGAAAGGTGCCAGGAGCAAATGGATCGTGGAAGCTCCACTAAAAAACTCACGACAAGCAGATTTCTGTACTGTGCTTTGCCTAAAAATACTGCAATTACAGCAAACAATACCAATATGCTTGAGCCTTTAATATAAAAGAGCAAAATGTATTAAGTAATGTTTTTAAACTACACTTCAAATATTCTGAATAATTGCGGTTTGATGGTACAGAAACCACATTGAAACATCAGTAATTGTTTCATTCATTTAATCTGATCTCTACAATGCAATGGGCATGTACTTTTATTTAACAAAAAAATCTTCTAAAAACAAACTACAAAAAAAGCAGCAGTGGGACCTGATATTTAAGACAAATATAGGAAATGGTAGATGAAAAAAAAGACGAAAGACTAAATTCCTTCTAGTTTGCCTTCTACCATCCTGGTAGGCACGATAATGGAGTTCTTGACTAACCATAACAATCAATATCGATCAGCCTTGGCTCAGTGGGTAGCACTCTTGTCTCAAAGTCAGAAGGTCATGGGTTCAAGGCCCACTCAAGGGACTTGAGCACATAACCTAGGCTAACACTTCAGTGCAGTACTGAGGGAGTGCTGCACTGTGTGAGGTACTGTCTTTCGGATGAGATGTTAAACCGAGGTGGCGTCTGCCCTCTCCAGTGGATGTAGCAATTGTACATCCCTGTCTGGAGTAAAAATAAAGCGGGGAAGGTGGCTCAACCGTGGCTAACAAGGGAAATTAAGGATAGTGTTAAATCCAAGGAACAGGCATATAAATTAGCCAGAAAAAGCAACAAACCTAAGGACTGGGAGAAATTTAGAATTCAGCAGAGGAGGACAAAGGGTTTAATTAAGAGGGGGAAAATAGAGTACGAAAAGAAGCTTGCCAGGAACATAGGGCCCAAGTTTCAGCCTCAGTTGCTCCTGATTTTTTGGAGCAACTAGTGTAGAACGGAGTATCTTAGAAATTCAAATTCTCGGCATTTAGTTTGCTCCAGTTCTAGTCAGTTAGAACAGTTTCACTTTGGAACAGAATTTTTTTTCAAAAGGGGGCGTGTCTGGCCACTTACGTCTGTTTTCAAAGTTTCGGCAGTGAAAACTTACTCCAAACTAACTTAGAATGGAGTAAGTGAAGATTTTTGTACGGTCGAAAAAACCTTGTCTACACTTGAGAAAATCAGGCGTGGGTTACAAATCAGGCGTAGGGAATTGGCGGGGGTTTTAAAGGGATGTTTACAAACATTAAACACTTCAGTTCTACAAATAAAGAGCCATCATCAATAATAAATGATAAAAACATCAATAAATCAACCAATAAATTAATAAATAACGCATTTTCGACTTACCGACTGCAGCACCGGGAGCGCCCCCCGCCCCCCACCCCGCCCAGTGTGTTTCTGACAGCAAGGAGGAAGGAGAGCGCGGGGGGGGAGGGGGGAGGAAGGAGAGCGCGGGGGGGGAGGGGGGAGGAAGGAGAGCGCGGGGGGGAGGGGGGAGGAAGGAGAGCGCGGGGGGGAGGGAGCAGGAAGGAGGGAGGAGAGCGCGGGGGGTGGAGGGGGGAGGGAGGAGAGCGCGGGGGGTGGAGGGGGGAGGGAGGAGAGCGCGGGGGGTGGAGGGGGGAGGGAGGAGAGCGCGGGGGGTGGAGGGGGGAGGGAGGAGAGCGCGGGGGGTGGAGGGGGGTGGGAGGAGAGCGCGGGGGGTGGAGGGGGGAGGGAGGAGAGCGCGGGGGGTGGAGGGGGGAGGGAGGAGAGCGCGGGGGGTGGAGGGGGGAGGGAGGAGAGCGCGGGGGGTGGAGGGGGGAGGGAGGAGAGCGCGGGGGGTGGAGGGGGGAGGGAGGAGAGCGCGGGGGGTGGAGGGGGGAGGGAGGAGAGCGCGGGGGGTGGAGGGGGGAGGGAGGAGAGCGCGGGGGGTGGAGGGGGGAGGGAGGAGAGCGCGGGGGGTGGAGGGGGGAGGGAGGAGAGCGCGGGGGGTGGAGGGGGGAGGGAGGAGAGCGCGGGGGGGGAGGGAGGAGAGCGCGGGGGGGGAGGGAGGAGAGCGCGGGGGGGGAGGGAGGAGAGCGCGGGGGGGGAGGGAGGAGAGCGCGGGGGGGGAGGGAGGAGAGCGCGGGGGGGGAGGGAGGAGAGCGCGGGGGGGGAGGGAGGAGAGCGCGGGGGGGAGGGAGGAGAGCGCGGGGGGGGAGGGAGGAGAGCGCGGGGGGGGAGGGAGGAGAGCGCGGGGGGGGGAGGGAGGAGAGCGCGGGGGGGGAGGGAGGAGAGCGCGGGGGGGGAGGGAGGAGAGCGCGGGGGGGGAGGGAGGAGAGCGCGGGGGGGGAGGGAGGAGAGCGCGGGGGGGGAGGGAGGAGAGCGCGGGGGGGGAGGGAGGAGAGCGCGGGGGGGGAGGGAGGAGAGCGCGGGGGGGGAGGGAGGAGAGCGCGGGGGGGGAGGGAGGAGAGCGCGGGGGGGGAGGGAGGAGAGCGCGGGGGGGGAGGGAGGAGAGCGCGGGGGGGGAGGGAGGAGAGCGCGGGGGGGGAGGGAGGAGAGCGCGGGGGGGGAGGGAGGAGAGCGCGGGGGGGGAGGGAGGAGAGCGCGGGGGGGGAGGGAGGAGAGCGCGGGGGGGGAGGGAGGAGAGCGCGGGGGGGGAGGGAGGAGAGCGCGGGGGGGGAGGGAGGAGAGCGCGGGGGGGGAGGGAGGAGAGCGCGGGGGGGGAGGGAGGAGAGCGCGGGGGGGGAGGGAGGAGAGCGCGGGGGGGGAGGGAGGAGAGCGCGGGGGGGGAGGGAGGAGAGCGCGGGGGGGGAGGGAGGAGAGCGCGGGGGGGGAGGGAGGAGAGCGCGGGGGGGGAGGGAGGAGAGCGCGGGGGGGGAGGGAGGAGAGCGCGGGGGGGGAGGGAGGAGAGCGCGGGGGGGGAGGGAGGAGAGCGCGGGGGGGGAGGGAGGAGAGCGCGGGGGGGGAGGGAGGAGAGCGCGGGGGGGGAGGGAGGAGAGCGCGGGGGGGGAGGGAGGAGAGCGCGGGGGGGGAGGGAGGAGAGCGCGGGGGGGGAGGGAGGAGAGCGCGGGGGGGGAGGGAGGAGAGCGCGGGGGGGGAGGGAGGAGAGCGCGGGGGGGGAGGGAGGAGAGCGCGGGGGGGAGGGAGGAGAGCGCGGGGGGGGAGGGAGGAGAGCGCGGGGGGGGAGGGAGGAGAGCGCGGGGGGGGAGGGAGGAGAGCGCGGGGGGGTGGAGGGGGGAGGGAGGAGAGCGCGGGGGGTGGAGGGGGGAGGGAGGAGAGCGCGGGGGGTGGAGGGGGGAGGGAGGAGAGCGCGGGGGGTGGAGGGGGGAGGGAGGAGAGCGCGGGGGGTGGAGGGGGGAGGGAGGAGAGCGCGGGGGGTGGAGGGGGGAGGGAGGAGAGCGCGGGGGGTGGAGGGGGGAGGGAGGAGAGCGCGGGGGGTGGAGGGGGGAGGGAGGAGAGCGCGGGGGGTGGAGGGGGGAGGGAGGAGAGCGCGGGGGGGTGGAGGGGGGAGGGAGGAGAGCGCGGGGGGGTGGAGGGGGGAGGGAGGAGAGCGCGGGGGGAGGGGGGAGGGAGGAGAGCGCGGGGGGAGGGGGGAGGGAGGAGAGCGCGGGGGGAGGGGGGAGGGAGGAGAGCGCGGGGGGGGGAGGGGGGAGGGAGGAGAGCGCGGGGGGGGAGGGGGGAGGGGGAAGGAAGGAGAGCGCGGGGGGGGAGGGGAGGGGGGAGGAAGGAGAGCGCGGGGGGGGAGGGGGGAGGAAGGAGAGCGCGGGGGGGAGGGGGGAGGGAGGAGAGCGCGGGGGGGGGAGGGGGGAGGGAGGAGAGCGCGGGGGGGGAGGGGGGAGGGAGGAGAGCGCGGGGGGGGGAGGGGGGAGGGAGGAGAGCGCGGGGGGGAGGGGGAAGGAAGGAGAGCGCGGGGGGGGAGGGGGGAGGGAGGAGAGCGCGGGGGGGAGGGGGGAAGAGAGGAAGGAGAGCGCGGGGGGGAGGGGGGGGAAGAGAGGAAGGAGAGCGCGGGGGGGAGGGGGGAGGAAGGAGAACGCGGGGGGGAGGGGGGGGAGGGGGGAGGAAGGAGAGCGCGGAGGGGGGGAGGGGGGAGGGGGGAGGAAGGAGAGCGCGGGGGGGGAGAGGGGAGGAAGGAGAGCGCGGGGGGGGGGGGGGAAGAGGAAGGAGAGCGCGGGGGGGGGGGGGGGGGAAGAGGAAGGAGAGCGCGGGGGGGGGGGGGAGGAAGGAGAACGCGGGGGGGGGGGGGGGGAGGAAGGAGAGCGCGGGGGGGGGGGAGGGGGGAGGAAGGAGAGGGGGGAGGAGGGGGAGGAAGGAGAGCGCGGGGGGGGAGGGGGGAGGAAGGAGAGCGCGGGGGGGGAGGGGGGAGGAAGGAGAGCGCGGGGGGGGGGGGAGCGGGGAGGAAGGAGAGCGCGGGGGGGGAGGGGGGAGGAAGGAGAGCGCGGGGGGGAGGGGGAAGGGAGGAGAGCGCGGGGGGGAGGGGGGAAGGGAGGAGAGCGCGGGGGGGAGGGGGGAAGGGAGGAGAGCGCGGGGGGGAGGGGGGAGGGAGGAGAGCGCGGGGGGGAGGGGGGGAGGGAGAGGAAGGAGAGCGCGGGGGGGGAGGGGGGAGGAAGGAGAACGCGGGGGGGGGGGGGGGGAGGGGGGAGGAAGGAGAGCGCGGGGGGGGGGAGGGGGGAGGAAGGAGAGCGCGGAGGGGGGGAGGGGGGAGGGGGAGGAAGGAGAGCGCGGGGGGGGAGAGGGGAGGAAGGAGAGCGCGGCGGGGGGGGGGGGGGGAGAGAAGGAGAGCGCGGGGGGGGAGGGGAGGGGGGAGGAAGGAGAGCGCGGGGGGGGAGGAGAGCGCGGGGGGGGGAGGGGGGAGGAAGGAGAGCGCGGGGGGGGGGAGGGGGGAGAGGAGAGCGCGGGGGGGGAGGGGGGAGGGAGGAGAGCGCGGGGGGGAGGGGGGAGGGAGGAGAGCGCGGGGGGGAGGGGGGAGGGAGGGAGAGCGCGGGGGGGAAGGGGGGAGGGAGGAAGGAGAGCGCGGGGGGAGGGGGGAGGAGGAGAAGCGGGGGGAGGGAGGGGGGGAGGGGAGGGAGGGGGAGGAAGGAGAGCGCGGGGGGGGGGAGGGGGGAGGAAGGAGAGCGCGGGGGGGAGGGGGGAGGGGGGAGGAAGGAGAGCGCGGGGGGGAGGGGGGGGAGAGAGGGAGGAAGGAGAGCGCGGGGGGGGAGGGGGGAGGAAGGAGAGCGCGGGGGGGGGGGGGAGAGGCGGGGAGGGAGGAAGGAGAGCGGCGGGGGGGGAGGGGGGAGGAAGGAGAGCGCGGGGGGGGAGGGGGGAGGAAGGAGAGCGCGGGGGGGGGGGGGAGGGGAGGAGGGGGAGGAGGAAGAGCGCGGGGGGGGAGGGGGGAGGAAGGAGAGCGCGGGGGGGGGGAGGGGGGAGGAAGGAGAGCGCGGGGGGGGAGGGGGAGGAGGAGGGAAGGAGAGCGCGGGGGGGGGGAGGGGGAGGAAGGAGAGCGCGGGGGGGAGGGGGAAGGAAGGAGAGCGCGGGGGGGAGGGGGGAGGGAAGGAGGCGGGGGGGGGAGGGGGGAGGAAGGAGAGCGCGGGGGGGAGGGGGGAGGGGAGGAAGGAGAGCGCGGGGGGGAGGGGGGAGGAAGGAGAGCGCGGGGGGGGGGGGAGGGGAGGGGGGAGGAAGGAGAGCGCGGGGGGGGGAGGGGAGGAAGGAGAGCGCGGGGGGGGGGGGGGGGAGGAAGGAGAGCGCGGGGGGGGAGGGGGGGAGGGAAGGAGAGCGCGGGGGGGGAGGGGGGGAGGGAGGAGAGCGCGGGGGGGGAGGGGGGGGAGGGAGGAGAGCGCGGGGGGGGGAGGGGGGAGGGAGGAGAGCGCGGGGGGGGGAGGGGGGAGGGAGGAGAGCGCGGGGGGGGAGGGGGGAGGGAGGAGAGCGCGGGGGGGGAGGGGGGAGGGAAGGAGAGCGCGGGGGGGGAGGGGGGAGGGAGGAGAGCGCGGGGGGGGAGGGGGGAGGGAGGAGAGCGCGGGGGGAGGGGGGAGCGCGGGGGAGGGGAGGAGAGCGCGGGGGGGAGGGGGGAGGGAGGAGAGCGCGGGGGGGAGGGGGGAGGGAGGAGAGCGCGGGGGGGAAGGGGGAGGGAGGAGAGCGCGGGGGGGAGGGGGGAGGGAGGAGAGCGCGGGGGGGAGGGGGGAGGGAGGAGAGCGCGGGGGGGAGGGGGGGAAAAGGGAGGAAGGAGAGCGCGGGGGGGAGGGGGGAGGAAGGAGAACGCGGGGGGGGGGGGGGGAGGGGGGGAGGAAGGAGAGCGCGGGGGGGGGAGGGGGGAGGAAGGAGAGCGCGGAGGGGGGGAGAGCGAAGCGGGGGGAGAGGGGAGGAAGGAGAGCGCGGGGGGGGGGGGGGGGGAGAGGAAGGAGAGCGCGGGGGGGGGGGGGGGAGAGGAAGGAGAGCGCGGGGGGGGGGGGGGGAGAGGAAGGAGAGCGCGGGGGGGGGGGGGGGGAGAGGAAGGAGAACGCGGGGGGGGAGGGGGGAGGAAGGAGAGCGCGGGGGGGGGGGAGGGGGGAGGAAGGAGAGGGGGGAGGAGGGGGAGGAAGGAGAGCGCGGGGGGGGAGGGGGGAGGAAGGAGAGCGCGGGGGGGGGGGGAGCGGGGAGGAAGGAGAGCGCGGGGGGGGGAGGGGGGAGGAAGGAGAGCGCGGGGGGGGGGGGAGGGGGGAGGAAGGAGAGCGCGGGGGGGGGGGGGAGGGGGGAGGAAGGAGAGCGCGGGGGGGGGGGGGGAGGGGGGAGGAAGGAGAGCGCGGGGGGGGGAGGGGGGAGGAAGGAGAGCGCGGGGGGGGGGGGAGGGGGGAGGAAGGAGAGCGCGGGGGGGGAGGGGGGAGGAAGGAGAGCGCGGGGGGGGGGGGAGGGGGGGGGAGGAAGGAGAGCGCGGGGGGGGGGGGGGAAAGGAGAGCGCGGGGGGGAGCCTGAACGGGTCCGTCCAGGCCCAAGACTTTCGGCAGGGCCCGTCCCAAGCACCAGATTTACAGGTAGGTGGCGTTGGGTTGGGAGCGCGGGTCGGGTTGAGGGCGTGGAGGGAGATCGGTTCGGTTCGGTTCGGGCCGGAGGGAGGGGGAGCGCGGGTCGAGTTGGGTCCGGTCCAGGTGGGGGGTCGGGAGCGCGGGTTGGGTCGGTTGGGAGGGATGGTGGGAGGGAGGTCGGTTCGGGTCAGAGGGGAGAGGTAGAGGGAGGTCAGGTCGGGTGGGGGGGGAAGCGGGAGTTGGGTCGGTGTCGGATCCTGGGGGAGGGGGGGGGGGGGGAAGGGGGGCAGCGGCGGGAGTCGAGACGAGTCGGGTCGGGAGGAAGCAGGAGCTGGGCGTGCATGCAGCCCCAATGAAGCCATTCGGCCAGGGCTAGGGACTGCGTGCTTCGGGCCCCTCCCACACAGTTTTGGGCGCCTGGAGCTACTGCACATGCGCGCCCACTGTAGCGCGCATGTGCAGAGGTCCCTGCACTGATTTCAGCGCAGGGACCTAGCTCCGCCCCCAACTGCTCGTGCTGCGCCGCGCCGGACTCAAGAGGACCAGCAGGGAGCCAGAGAAGCTGTAAGTTTTTTTAGGCGCACTTTGTGGCGCAAAAAACGGGCGTCCAGGTCGGAGCTGCGCCGTTCTTGCCGCGGCCCGAAACTTGGGCCCATAAAAACTGACTGCAAATGCTTCTATAGATATGTGAAGAGAAAAAGATTAGTGAAGACAAACGTACGTCCCTTGCAGTCTGATTCAGGTGAGATTATAATGGGGAACAAAGAAATGGCAGACCAACTGAACAAATATCTTGAATCTGTCTTCATGAAGGAAGACACAAATAACCTTCCGGAAGTACTAGGGGACCGAGGGTCTCGTGAGAAGGAGGAACTGAAGGATATCCTTATTAGGCGGGAAATTGTATTAGGGAAATTGATGGGATTGAAGGCCGATAAATCCCCAGGGCCTGATAGTCTGCATCCCAGAGTACTTAAGGAAGTGGCCCCAGAAATAGTGGATGCATTGGTGATCATTTGCCAACAGTCTATCGACTCGGGGTCAGTTCCTATGGACTGGAGGGTAGTTAATGTAACACCATTTTTTAAAAAAGGAGGGAGAGAGAAAACGGGTAATTATAGACCCGTTAGCCTGACATCAGTGGTGGGGAAAATGTTGGAATCAATTATTAAGGATGAAATAGCAGCTCATTTGGAAAGCAGTGACAGGATCGGTCCAAGTCAGCATGGATTTATGAAGGGGAAATCGTGCTTGACAAATCTTCAGGAATTTTTTGAGGCTGTAACTGGTAGAGTGGACAAGGGAGAACCAGTGGATGTGGTGCATTTGGACTTTCAAAAGGCTTTTGACAAGGTCCCACACAAGAGCTTGGTGTGCAAAATCAAAGCACATGGTATTGGGGGGTAACATACTGACGTGGATAGGGAACTGGTTGACAGACAGGAAGCAGAGAGTCAGGATAAACGGGTGCTTTTCAGAATGGCAGGCAGTGACTAGTGGAGCGCCGCAGGGCTCAGTGCTGGGACCCCAACTCTTTACAATATACATCAATGATTTGGATGAAAGAATTGAGTGTAATATCTCCAAGTTTGCAGATGACACTGTGGATATCTGAACGGAATATATGGAATTAAGGACAGTAAAGTAAACGGGATATATGAAAATGTATAAGCCATGGAAGAATAGCTGGGAGAATGTCAGATTGCAAATAGTACAACATCAGCATAGCTAACAGTCTTTCTCAAGGTTTCAAGTCACTTATCCTGCCAATAATATATAATTGTAACATGAAATACATCTGCAGAATTGCAAGGTCTCAGTTAATAGTCACACCATTAGATTGAAACATTTAGAGGCAATGCTTGAGCTTTCAAGAAGAACATCTCATACAGATTGACTAATGAGTGGCTGAGTTCGACTGTCAATCCATTTGTATTTTGTTATCTGATTTCTAAACTGTATAACTGTTAACGCTTTACGATGTAACTTCACCTATCTGTAGGGAGTGTGTACGCTCTATCCAGAGAGTACATCTTCTGTCTGATAGGTCTTACTGGCCGGTAATAAAGACTGCTTTGTTCAAAGCACAAGAGGTATTCGACTCAGTAATTTTACTGAACCAGATTGAGGTAAAAGAATCCAGAAATTTACAACACTAAACTGGGTGGTGGTGTGAACTGTGAGGGGGACACTAGGAGGCTGCAGGGTGACTTGGACAGGTTAGGTGAGTGGGCAAATGCATGGCAGATGCAGTATAATGTGGATAAATGTGAGGTTATCCACTTTGGGGCAAAAACACGAAGACAGATTATCTGAATGGCAACAGATTAGGAAAAGGGGAGGTGCAACGAGACCTGGGTATCATGGTTCATCAGTCATTGAAAGTTGGCATACAGGTACAGCAGGCGGTGAAGGCGGCAAATGGTATGTTGGCCTTCATAGCTAGGGGATTTGAGAATAGGAGCAGGGAGGTCTTACTGCAGTTGTACAGGGCCTTGGTGAGGCCTCACCTGGAATATTGTGTTAAGTTTTGGTCTCCTAATCGGAGGAAGGACGTTCTTGCTATTGAGGGAGTGCAGCGCAGCAAAGGTTCACCAGACTGATTCCCGGGATGGCTGGACTGACATGAGGAGAGACTGGATCAACTGGGCCTTTATACACTGGAGTTTAGAAGGATGAGAGGGGATCTCATAGAAACATACAAGTCTGACGGGACGGGACAGGTTAGATGCGGGTAGAATGTTCCCAATGTTGGGGAAGTCCAGACCAGGGGACACAGTCTAAGGATAAGGGGTAGGCCATTTAGGACTGAGATGAGGAGAAACTTCTTCAGTCAGAGAGTTGTTAGCCTGTGGAATTCCCTGCCAGAGAGTTGTTGATGCCAGTTCATTGGATATATTCAAGAGATATATGGCCCTTACGGCTAAGGGGATCAAGAGGTATGGAGAGAAAACAGGAAAGGGATACTGAGGGAATGATCAGCCATGATCTTATTGAATGGTGGTGCATGCTCAAAGGGCTGAATGGCCTACGCCTGCGCCTATTTTCTATGTTTCTATATAGAAGATCCCCTAGCACTATGTTGAGAAGAGCGGGGGAGCACTCCTGGTGTCCTAGACAATATTTATCCCTCAACCAACAGATTGCTTTTCATTTATCACATCTCTACGGGATCTTGCGGTGTACAAATTGGCAGCTATAAGGGTAAGTGGCTGCACTTCAAAAGTGCTTCTTTAACTGTAAAGTTCTTTGGGACATCCTGAAATTGTGAAAGGCATTATATAAATGCAAGTAATTCTCTTTCTATAAAGTTACACTACAATTAGTTGATCCATTCTGTTTTGCATATAACATGAGCACAGTCTGATCAATGGTTGGGTGCACAAACCTTGTGTCTTTGGGGGCCACATAAGGAGCAGAGGAGTGTTAGCAAATCCATACCCAACTTTAAAATCCATACCTAACCTTAAGCTACTTAGTGGTCTTCTTTCGTATGGTAGTAGCAAATCAAAATCAAATCAAATGTCAATATCTAAGTCAGATATCCAGGCCAAAGCTTCCGGTGTAACAGCATGGATATCTTATAGGTTGCCTGCGAATTTCCTGAGGGCAGTGCTCAATGATGTGCTCCAGGGTTTGATTAGGAGCTCCAGTCACATGATGAGGATGCTTTAATCTTTCATCTATGAAGAAAGTGGCAGCATCTAGTTCTGAGGCAGTTGATGGTTGTCCACTGATGGCAAGGAAGGTTTGATCCTTGAGATTGTACTGTGGGTTTCTCGAAGTAATCCATTCCGTATGTCGCAATTCTTTCAAGCATTTTGCCATCAGTCATCAAGGCTGAAGGGAGATAATTGAAGGGCTTGGACGACAGTCCAAAATGGTCTTCCAGATTTGAGATGGGTTGGTGGTAGGTTGTCCAAGTCGGCCTGTATCGGCATGTCTTTACTGGTGTAGCCGGTTGTATTCTACTGACACCAGGAGGTGCATATTCACGGCGTCAATGTGGTGGTGTGATGTTTGAAAGCACGGGCATCCAAGGTGTCGGTGTCGATAAAAGCGTACCGGTGATAATTCTCAGTGGAATTCAGCTGGACAACAAAGGATTTGACATACGGAGTTGATAGTCATGTCGGAGAGCAGTACTCCGGTGTAGAGTATACCAGGGCGAGTGCTGCCATAGAGGGTTTGAGTGCCTGCTCCCCCTGTGGATCCGGCGAGTTTCTGCATCAAGTTGACGCTATTATTTAGTTCCTTCCCAAAGTTGACAGCCTTCTCGCAGTCCACCCTGTTTCGCAATCGTAGATCACAACTAATGCCATCTCAAAGGACACCAAACTTGTCGTTAAATCGACCTCCCAGTGTCAGTAGTAAACCAAGCTACTTCGTTATCAGGATAAGCTCCCAGATTTAGAGCTATTTACTTGAACAAAAAAGCAGACTTAGGAGACCCCGCAGATTTTAAAAATGGAGAGATTGGATTCAGAATACTTGGATGGCTTGAGATGGCTAGGAATCTGGAACTAGAGGATATGCATTTAAAATCTTTAGGCAGAGTTTGGTTAGATGCCAGGAAGTATTTATTTTCAGAATCTTTGCCCTCTGCAGTAGACTACCAAAACATGCAGTGGATATGGATTTCGAGTTTTGCAAATGCAGAACCTGAGTTTTTAGTTCGGCGAGGTGATAAGTCTTGACTATCAGTCTCCTGGAGCCTTGCTTAATTGCCTGAAGGAATCAGAACAGAATTTTCAAAAAAAATTCCTCAAGTTTCTGCACAGGTTTTTTTCCCTTTTTTGCTACTTTGCAGGAGATTACACAGTTGTTGTTTAAGTAATTCTTGTACAAGTAATTCTTGTACAGAGCTTTAACGTTTCTGGATGGGATGGGATGGGCTGGATAGTCTTTCCCCATCTTTCGCATACTCACATGTTGTTTGCATTAATACATACCATAGATCTTGGGGGGTCACGGATTAAATCCACATCATTAAATTACACACATCTCAAGTTACTCAGATAATGAAGCAGTTCATGCTCGCATGCAGCAAGACCTGGATGACATTCAGGCTTGGACTGATGAGTGGCAAGTAACATTCGCGCTACACAAGTGCCAGGCAATGACTATCTCCAACAAGCGAGTCTAACCACCGCCCCTTGACATTCAATGGCATTATCACCAAATCCCCCACCATCGAAACTTAACTGGACCAGCCACATAAATACTGTGGCTACAAGAGCGAGTCAGAGGCCAGGTATTTTGTGGCAAGTGCCTCACCTCCCCAAAGCCTTTCCACCATCGTCAAGGTACAAGTCAGGAATGTGATGGAATACTCTCCACTTGCCTGGATGAGTGTAGCTCCAACAACAAAGCTTGACACCATCCAGGATGAAGTAGCCTGTTTGATTGGCACCACATTCACCACCTTCAACATTCACTCCCTCCACCACTGGCGTACCATGGCTGCTATATGCATCATCTACAGGATGCACTGCAGCAACTCACCAAGGCTTCTTCGAAAGCACCTCCGAAACCTACGACCTCTACCACCAAGGTGGTCAAGGGCAACAGGAGCATGGGAACACCATCACTTGCAAGTTCTCCTCCAAGTACACATCATGCTGACTTGGAAATATATCACCGCTCCTTCATCATCACTGGGTCAAAATCCTGGAACTACCTCCCCAACAGCACTTTGGGAATACCTTCACCACAAGGACTGCAGCGGTTCAAGGCGGCTGCTCACCATCACCTTCTCAAGGGGAATTAGGGATGGGCAATAAATGCTGGTCTTGCTAGTGACGCCTACATCCCGGAAGTAATTTTTTAAAAAATCACCCTAGTAGATCTTGGGTGTTATGATTTATCCAACAATGCTAACAACCCTCTGCAAATCTCTACACAATTCAGAACAAAAAGGGACAAACGGGATTGAGTTGCCTGGGCTCCTCGGGGTCCCTATATGGACATCACTACTGGAGAAAGCAAGAAAGGAAATGCCCGTTTACAAGATCTCAGATGTAGAGATGCAGAAACCAATAAAAGAAAGCTGCTGGAGGTGGTGTGGAATATACCTAAATCCTGAGTTTTCATTCGCTACAATATGAAGCAATGACAACTAATTTAAAGCTCAGCCACAGAATTAAATTGTGGAAATAAAATGTAGCCTCAGCTCATCTACTGCTGAAATGCTCATCCATGCCTTTGTTACCTCTAGTCTTGACTACTCCAAACGCACTCCTGACTGGCCTCGCACATTCTACCCTACGTAAACTAGAGGTCATCCAAAACTCGGCAGCCCGTGTCCTAACTTGCACCGAATCCCACTCACCCATCACCCGTGTGCTCGCTGACCTACATTGACTCCCAGTAAAGCAATGCTTCGATTTCAAAATTCACATCCTCGTTTTCAAATCCCTCCATGGCCTCAGCCCTACCTATCTCTGTAATCTCCTTCAGTCCTTCAGCCCCACAACCACCCACCCCACCCCGCTCACCGAGATATCTGCGTTTCTCAAATTCTGCCCTCTTGAGCATGCCCTATTATAACTGTTCAACTATTCATTGGTGGCCGTGCATTCAGCTGCCTGGGCCCTAACCCCTCTATCCTCCTTTAAGATGCTCCTCAAAACCTACCTCTTTGACCAAGCTTTTGGTCATCTGCCGTAATTTCTTCATGTGGCTCGGTGTCAAATTTATTTGTTTTGTCCTATAACACTGCTGTGAAGCACCTTGGGACGTTAAAGGTGCTGTATAAATACAAGTTGTTGTTGTTAACTTCAAAAAGGAAAATACAAGAAATATAGTGACAGATCGGACAAAAACACAAAAAAGGTACATAAAAAGATTGAAATGTACAGGAGAAAAGACAGGAAAGAAGTTAGAGACAAGAAAAAAAATAAAGACATGTTTTTGACGCAAGCTTAATTCAGCTCACTTAATTAAGATCACTGTGACTAACTATATTAACCTAAATTTATATCAACATCAATTTCCAAGTCACTGTCTGTACTCTAGTTTGTGTTGATACGCTATTTATGCTTAAATCTCTCTGCAGGGTTTTTCTAGGGCCAGTCTCTAAACTAGCTGAACACCACAAGCATTTCATGGGCAGGCAGAACTGCTACATCTATAAGTGGCTCTGTACCTGACAACCTAAGCCGGGAAAACAAAAGAACACACTTGATTCGTCCTTACCACACAGTATAAATGCACACGAGGCCCATGCTTGAGAGGTCAGTCTGTGACCTGTCCTTTATTCCTTAGCACTCAAGTGATGAAGGTGGGTGGAGCTTCCCCTTTTTTACCTGAAGGTCCAGGTTAGGAGCGTCTCCCACCTAGTGGTCAGTGTTCTCACGGTGTACAACTTAGGTCAGTTTATACATGGGTTACAATGCTGGTTGAATACATGACAACACTCAGCTGCCATTAAAATTTCCTGGGCATCAGAATGATCTGCCAACTAGCATAAACAGTGCCATGAACTTTTCCCTTGGGAATTTTAAACAAACCTTAGCTTGAAGCCTCACCTATTCTGTTTTCCTGATGCCTCTTGCCATGAGGCTCATTGGTGATGGGACAAGTGAAAATTAATTCAGTGGTAAATCTCAACACTCCATACTGTACTACAGGTGCAACGTCCCAAGTCCGGAATTTCGAAAATTGGAATAGTCCGAAAATCGGACATTTTGGCGAGTGGCAAGGAACGGAGGATCGGCGGGCGGCGAGGTCTGAAATCCGGCAAAACTCGAAAGCCAGCATGGATTCGGTCCCGAGGATTCTGGATTTCAGACTATTCATTTTCTTGTCTGAAATCTGGCAAAACCCAAAAACTGGCACAGACTTAGTCCTGAGGATTCCGGATTTCAGATGCTGTACCTGTACTTCTAAATAGGTCACAGCATGAAACTTCTCAAGCATTTGGAAGAGTGATTTATGCTGGATCCAATTTGGAATGCAGAAATTGCAGTTTGGATGGTATTTGGCAAATCAGATTCATCAAAACGTGCCAGATCCGTTTCAGTCTCCCAGTGATACAAGGCAGAATTGAGGTTGGCAATAACCAAAAAACTGGTCCCAGCAACAGTGCCCATGAAGCAGTCGGATTGTTGTAAAAACCCAACTGATTCACTCATGGCCTTTTGAGAAGGAAACCTGCTGTCTTTATCTGGTCTGGCCTATAAGTAACTCCAGTCCCACACAACATGGTTGACTTAATTACCCCCTGAAGTGGCCCAGCGAGCCACTCACTTGTATCAAATTGCGAGAAAACAACAAAAGAATAAAACTGGATAAACCACTTAGCTGTGACCTAGGTATCGAAACAGGACCCAACAAAGACACACCCGGCCCAGTCGACCCTGCAAAGTCCTCCTCACTAACATATCGGGACTGGTGCAAGTGCTATCTCAGACTACTCAAGCAACAGCCTGAAAATGCCATCCTTACAGTATTATACCCAACAACCAACATCTTAAACACCTCCATCGCATCCCTGGATATGTCCCGTCTCACCAGCACGACAGATCCACTAAAGATGTGGGCACAGTGGTATACAGTTGGGAGGGAGGGGCGGGGGGGGGGGGGGGGGAGGGGTTGGGAAGAGAAGAAAATGGCCCTGGAGGCCTCAACATTGACTCAAGTCCCATGGCATCAGGTAAAACATAGGCAACAAAACCATCTGCTGATTAAATGAAAAAATAGACTTGCATTTATATAGCGCCTTTCACAATCACCGGACGTCTCAATGCGCTTTTCAGCCAATGAAGTACATTTGGAGCGTAGTCACTGTTGTAATGTGGGAAACGCGGCAGCCAACTTGCGCACAGCAAACTTCCTCAAACAGCAATGTGATAATGACCAGAGAATCTGTTTTTGTTGTGTTGATTGAGGGATAAATATTGGCCAGGACACCAGGGATAACTCCCCTGCTCTTCTTCGAAATAGTGCCATGGGATCTTTTATGTCCACCTGAGTGTGCAGACGGAGCCTCGGTTGAACGTCTCATCCGAAAGACAGACATCCGACAGTGCAGCACTCCCTCAGCACTGCGCTGGAGTGGCAGCCTAGATTTATGTGCTCAAGGCTCTGGAGTGGGACTTGAAACCACAACCTTCTGAGGTGAGTGTGCTACCCACTGAGCTGCAGCTGACACAAGCACCTACCGCCCTCCCTCAGCTAATGAATCAGTACTCCTCCATGTTGAACATCACTTGGAGGAAGCACTGAGCGTACAGGACACAGTATGCACTCTGGGTGGGGGACTTCAGCCATGATTTGGGGATACACTCAAAGTGTTTGTGTCAAAAAAAAGATAAGCAGATCACAGAAATATCCTGTAAACAAAAGTGGTCTGCATAAAGGAGGAAAAGATAAACATAGTTTGCATTTCTTCTAACACTCAGGGTGAAATTATATAAAAAATTTAGCATAGGCGCAAGGTGGTTTCAGCTTTGAATGAACACCAAACTTGTGTAGTGTAAATTGGACGTTAAGGGTTAAAATGACTGAGAAATGGTGCAATCATCTAGGACCCTCCCAGATGGATCTGGAGACTTGTATATAAATTGCACCATGTGTTTATATTCAATATGGTGACCCTTGCTGCATACTTACACGTGTTTATATAACTTGTATTGAACGTTTTTCAAACAATGCCCTAGTTTTAAAATCATAATCTGAATAGGATCTTAATGGGACACCTAGACACTGTTCATTTGACTCCGACTAAAATGTTTAAAATACATGACAATAGTACACAAATAATTATTGAAATAAAAGTGCAAGAATAATTTTCATTTTGCATCTGAATGACATTTTAATTTCTTTTGTACATCACTTTGTATAATATGAAAGTGAAGAAAAACTACTAATGACCATTCCCATTCTTCCAATTTAAATATTTGCCACTATGAATTCCCAGAGCCAGTTCTACCTGGCATAGAGAAAATCAGAAGTCAACAGCCCTTTTTTTTTAAAAAAAGATGCTTTGACATCCACATGATGACCCTGTTACCCACAAGGTGTAACCCCAAGAAGCACGTAGCACAAGAATTCCTGTCCCAACATTGAAAAATACGAAAAGAACAAAGCACCAATTAGTTGCTCTCCCCAACAAGGGACTGCGGGAAGGGAAGATGGGATCCTGGTGTGTGGCAAATATCCGACATCGAGCAATGAAAATGGGGCATTACCACATACTTAATCTTGCTTTTTATTTTTGGTACCTTCCAAATATCACATGAGATTATTGAGGTAGTACCATGAGCAGCAAAAGTGACCCAACACTTCAACCATTACAGCAGAAATTGCATGCAATAGTAATTCAGAAAGATTTGATTATTCCAAATACCAGCTTTGAGATCCATTTTAAATTAGCTTATAAAGCTAGAAATGGATCTCCAACTGCCCCAGACCAAACCTTTAGGTTCAGCTGGTAACTAGATGGTAACAATGAAAGTTACTCTCTACCAATTTAGCCAACCTTTAGCACAGACTAATCAATCAGCAAAATTTACAAAAGAAATTAATATCAACCAAAAAAGACTAATGTTTAATGGGCACCCACATATTGTTCCAACTCCCGACAGATAGAGACAGTTAAGAACAAAGGAAAGTACGACTGGAGGTGAAATTGGGAAACCACCTTTAGCAGGATCTTGCATTGAGCCTAAACAACATTCGATTATACGGTCAGTACGAAAAGGAGTGTTGACCACCATGCCTGAAGTTTGCTGACCTGAGAAATAAAAAATAAAAAAGGCACAAAATGGTCTACAATTAATTTTTCCTTGTCTTGCTGAAAAAGTGTACCCTAGTGAATTGTGGACATTCAAAATATCTTAAAGGGAAGTCATTCTCTACAACTTTC